>NC_063067.1:26642958-26772958 GCF_018812025.1 Megalobrama amblycephala
GTTGTCCCTCAGCACAGTTCATTATTGAACAGGGAAAGTGATCCATGGTAACAAAACAAGAACCCCAGAATTCTGGATCCTATAGAATACTTTTGAAATCAGAAATTATTGACTCCAAACACTGCTGATATGCAATGTAACACAGCCCTAAATAATTTGACAATGCTGAGTTTAAAAAAAAAAAAAAAAAAATATATATATATATATATATATATATATATATATATATATATATATATATATATATATCAATAAAACTTTACATCAAATACAGTTCGCAATACTGAGATCGCTATAGACGTGAAGGACTATAATGCTTTAAGAGCTCACTCAGGTACTGGGGAGCTAAACTATTTAGTGCTTTGTATAGTAGCAAGATTTTAAAATATATACGATGTTTAATAGGGAGCCAATGCAGTGTTGACAGAACTGTGCTAATATGGTCATACTTCCTGGTTCTAGTAAGAACTTTAGCTGCTGCTTTTTGGACCAGCTGTAGTTTATTTATCAGGTGAGCAGAACAACCATCCAGTAGAGCGTTACAGTAATCTAACCTTGAGGTCATGAACGCATGAACTAACTGTTCCGCATTTTTCATTGAGAGCATGTAATAGTTTAGATATATTTTTAAGATGGAGGAATGCGGTTTTACAGATGCTAGAAACATGGCTTTCAAATGAAAGATTGGTATCAAAGAGCACACCCAGGTTCCTAACTGACGACAAAGACTTAACAGAGCAGCTATCAAGTGTTAGACAGTATTCTATGTTATTGCATGCAGAGGTTTTTGGTCCAAAAAATAGAATCTCTGTTTTTTCTGAATTTAGTAGTAAGATATTACTGGTCATCCAATTTTTTATATTTTGTGAATTGGTAAGTTTTGCAGGGCTTGAAGAAATATAGAGCTGAGTATCATCAGCGTAACAGTGAAAACTAACGCAATGCTTCCTAATGATATCTCCCAAGGGTAGCATGTACAGAGTGAAAAGCAACGGTCCTAGTACTGAGCCTTGCGGTACTCCATATTGAACTTGATCGATATGACATTCCTTCGTTTACTACTATAAACTGATAACATTCAGATAAGTAAGATTTAAACCATGCCAATTCAATTCTACTAATGCCAACATAATTTTCAAGTCTATTCAAAAGAATATGTATACGTATTAGCTTTATAATTCACTTATCAAAATAACAAAAGCGGGTTTTAATAGCAAAAAGGGTCATTTAACTGACAATCTGCAAAAGAGTGTAAAAATATGTTAAAATATGCCATTTAATGTCAAAATTTTTTTACATAAACATAATTTATAAATAATTTTTCACAATCTGTAATTTTCTGACGCTGTTTCGATGAAGTAAAACAACCACAGATGTAGCAGCAAACCAGTGGTGGGGAAAGTTACTTTTAAAAGTAATGCATTAGAATATTGTGTTGCTCCCTTAAGTAACTAATTGCATTACTTAGTTACTTTTTATGAAAAGTAATGCTTTACGCTATATGCTTACTTTTTGTCATCTGGGGTGGGCTTGCTTGTTCGTTTTTTAACAAAGAAAGTTCTATTTTTGGAAAATGTAAAAGCCCTTTAACACCAAAAGTGAAACAAATAAGCCTCAGGCTGAAAGAAATGCAAATCTTTGCCTTTACAGTAGAGGGCACAGCTCAAACAAACCTTTCAGCTCTGCTACTATGGAGCTAGAAATAAGACAATACGATTTGAATTTGAATTGTGTACATTTGAATTATATACAAATCTTTTAAACTTGAATCCTGGACATTTGATATTTAAAGGTGCTCTAAGTCATCCTGGGTGGAGTAACTTCCTGTTGACGTTCGAAGTGTTGTCAAACAAAACAGAGGCTAGCTAGACCCTCCCTCCTCCTCCCCCTCCCCTCCGTGCTTCCTGAAACAGTCATGAACGCGCATTTAAAATCATTCTTGTCGGTTATTGGCTGGAGCGTGTTTATTATGATTTGTGGTCCAGGCTGCACCAGATTGTTTTCATTGCCGTTTTCGGAGCTTGTGGCGACTGAGACCGCGTTTTTTTACAGTGTGTTCAGGGGACAGGCAGCTAGCGGATAGTGAGGAGATGTTTGCTGTATGTGACAAAAAATGTTTTGGCCTAAAAATGTGTGACATCACTTAGAGCACCTTTAACAATAGTTTAAACTAATGTGTTACTTTATTAGTTACTTGAAAAAAGTAATCAGATTACTTAACTTGCATTACACGTTCCCCCAAAACTTACACAAACATTTGGGTCATCTTTGCATTTTCTTCTGTCACTGGGCATAATTCTATCCTTGAAATCAGGATTAGGACTTAAAATAATATCATAACATGTTAAATTGGCTGAGAATTGAACAAATAATTGTAATCTGGCTCAGTGGAAAACAGGAAATCGTGTCTTTGTTGTAGTTTTTCTAGTGATTAAAGGGATGAGTTTTTCAACATACAAATGGTTGTCGAAAGCAAAAATACTATGAAATGCTCATCATATTTTTTGGGAAAGTGTGATGTGCTCTATAGACTATTTTTGGAACCAGCATTTATTCAGCAAATATGATGCAGGGCATTGTAATAAATATTTTCATGTTCACAGATCTATTAATCTATGTTTACACTCTCCTTGCAGCTTTCCCCTGCTCTGTGTTTGACTACTTACTAGTTTGAGAAGCACTATTTTGCTGTTCTGAATGACAATTGTTGAATGTGTCAGCTGAGTGGTTCATAACCGGCCATTAATTATTCAAACTGGGTCATGTGAATAATTGAACAATGCAGCTACTGATTAAAGACATATTGGAAAAACAGCATTTGGAGCTACAAGTACACAAGTAAGACTTATAATGTGTTTATTGTTGATGGTAAAGTATTTAAGTGCATATGTGTCTTGTACAGAAGAAGTTGGGTGATGAGATGCCATCTGAAAAAATCCATCCTGTTCGCAGCTGGTCTTTTCATTTTGACCAGCTTCTACATCTACATGCAGAGAGCAGAATCGGGACATCTCAAGGTAACAGCTGTACTATTAAAATACTTAAAGGAATAGTGCACCAAAAAAAAAAAAAAAAGAAAGAAAGAAAAAACCAAACAAACCAGTCTGTCATCATTTACTCACTCTCATGTCGTTCCAAACCTCACATTCTTTCTTATGCTAAAAACAAGAAGAAGAATGTTGTCGAACAGATTAATTGAATTCCATTTATGTTTAGAAGCAGGGCTTGACATTAACACCCACCAAATGCGGGTAGATTTCAAGCTGTGGCGGGTAAGACAGCCACTCCCACAGCCTACACTGTTAACGATTTCCCTGTATTTTTACAGTACAGTACTGGCAGCAGGGTTGCCAGCAATGTACTGTATTTCGCTTTACAGCAATGTACTGTAATGCAATTTTACAGTACAAAGAACAGTACTGTATAACTACATAACAGTATTTTACTGTATTTTTACAGTATTTTGTAATTTGATCCATTTTTACTGTATTTTACTATATTGTAATATATATTGTTATTTTACTGTTAAATATTACTTATAATCATTGCTAATAATGATAAAATATATAATTATATAATACATAGGTTAGAATAATACATACATACTATAGTTAGTAACATTACAATAGTTCTATACTACAGAATAACATTACAAATCAAAAGGCAAACCAAACAGAGTATATTTAAAAAGTGTATTTTTATTCAATCAATATATTTAACATTTCAAAACATTTCAGAATTGTCACCATCTTTCGCCCCATCAGCAACGGCCCTGGTACAGTGCATCAGCAATTTGATTTATCTTAAAAAGTGAGCAAAAACAACAAGTGTCCCACAAGATTCACCCCTAACTGAAGGGCATGTGGATGGCTGCAAACAGGCCACAGTCCCTCAGTGTGAAGTCTTCCATTTAAACACAAAGGACCGAACGAAGCTGTTGACATGTGGGTTGATGGCCATCACTCTGCACCACCGTGCTGATCTTCTGCTCACTCCCTGTCGGGCAGTACATTTCTTCCCTTCAATGCCAAAACTGTAACAAAGTCAAGGCACACACACAAATACATGTATTACAAAAACTGTTATCCACAGCACCAATAAAGATGAACAAACAGTGTAAGATAGAAATGTCAAATGAAAATTCTGTAGCAAAGCAAAATGCAACTTATTTTTAAAGTTTAAAAGGTTGTATTATTATGGCTAATACTTATAAAATACTCGTACGCTTCCTTGTGACAGCAATGCACTTCCCAGGATGCAAAGACAAGTGGACCACACTGCTGAAAGAAATCAAAATAAATGTTTATTCATTGATGTTGCTTTGTTGGGGATAGGCTAACACATACACTGTTGCCACATGCATTTCATATAGGCCTACTTCAATAATACATCTAGGTTAGTAAAATATTATCCTAGACCTTGCTGAATATTTTGCCATGGCATGCATTATACTTGCTTTGTTGTCAAATAGATAATTATTAACGGTGATAAAAGTAATTTAGACCCCAATTATTATTATTTTTTATTATTATCATAATCATTTATTGTCATTAGTCACTATGCTACAGAACAGGGTCTTCTTGCCCAAACAGATGCAGTAATAATCTGATCAAGTTAACAATAGCCAATCTCTCTGACCCCAAACCACCCAGTATTTTCGATCTGGGCCGTCTTTTTTCATGTTTTTGTGCCTAAGCACTAACTGTGATGACCGCGGCCGCTGCAGCCGTCAGCGGACTGCAAATATAACTACGTTTGAGCTTTAGTGCACCGTCAGTGTACGACTATAAAAGTGCTTGTTTTTCTCACTGACAGGCTCGGATCGGACAACATTATGGAAAGGATCCCCCACAGGAATAGATTTTTTTTAATCGCAAGATCCTTTTTGTTTTAAACACAAACGGCCGTCTATCGATCTCCCAGCAGATTCCAACCTCGCGCTCATTAGTAAAACAAACTTCGTTCAAACTCGACAGAAACAAATTAAAACTCACCAAACCCGTTTCGGTTCGTCTTTCCACGGTTCCAACAATCATCGACATCGAGTTTGGTCGAAATAACCCCTAAGCTCATTCACTGAGTTAGATTTTAAAATGTCAGGAGAGCAGCGGGGCGAAACAGCGCGTACACATCTAATAACGGTGTTTTTCGACTACAGCTAGCAACATTCGTTGTCTAAATGTTTAGTTTTATTCCAGAATACAGGGAGTGCAGAATTATTAGGCAAGTTGATTTTCTGATCATATTTTTTTCCCAAGCACATTTTACCAATTCCAATCCACATCAATCTTAATAACTACTATTAATATTGTTTTTAATCATTTATAAGTGATATATAATTGTTCATGAAGGCTGGAAATGAAAAATGCCTTATATTCAGGTGTGCAGAATTATTAGGCAAGTTTTCTTTTACAGGCAAAATGAGCCAAAAAAGAGATTTAACTCAGACTGAAAAGTCAAAAATTATTAAATACTCATGAGAAGGACGCAATACTAATGCAATACTAGAAATTGCAAAGTTAAAGCATGACCAAGGGACAGCAAAATGCTCATTGGGTCAGCGGGGTCAGACAAAAACAGGTGGAAAAGAAAAGACACATGTTAACTGCAAAATAATTAAGAATTAAGGTGAAGAATTAAGTGTGAAACCATCAGGAACCCTTTAGTCTCCAGCGCCACCATTTTCCAGAGCTGCAACCTACCTGGAGTCTCCAGAAGTGCAAGGTGTTAGGATCTCAGAGACTTAGGTTAGCTAAAGAATCCTAAAAAATGACCTGCACTTGATAAGAATCACAAGCTGAAGTGTTATAAAATACATGAAGACTGGGTTTTAATAGGGCTTATAGACAGACAGCTTGAGAATGACTCCTGATGGACCAGCACCACATCCTCTTGTACCACTGTTTGAAGAATTTATCCAGAATCTGGCAGTAAGGTGTTTGAGTTCACTTTTAGTCCATCTCTTATCCTGAAATGTCTGTCTTGCAGAGATGGACTAAAAATGATCTTCCAAAACTTACTGCCAGATTCTGGAAGATAAATTCTTCAAACAGTGGTACAAGAGGATGTGGTGCTGGTCCTTCAGGAGTCACTCTCAAGCTGTCGGTTTATAAGGCCTATAAAAACCCAGTCTTCATGTATTTTATAACACTTCAGCTTGTGATTCTTATCAAGTGCGGGTAATTTTTTAGGATTCTTTAGCTAACCTAAGTCTCTGAGATCCTGAGACCTTGCACTTCTGGAGACTCCAGGTAGGTTGCAGTTCTGGAAAATGGTGGCGCTGGAGACTAAAGGGTTCCTGATGGTTTCACACTTAATTCTTCACCTTAATTCTTAATTATTTTGCAGTTAACATGTGTCTTTTCTTTTCCACCTGTTTTTGTCTGACCCCGCTGACCCAATGAGCATTTTGCTGTCCCTTGGTCATGCTTTAACTTTGCAATTTCTAGTATTGCATTAGTATTGCGTACTTCTCATGAGTATTTAATAATTTTTGACTTTTCAGTCTGAGTTAAATCTCTTTTTTTGGCTCATTTTGCCTGTAAAAGAAAACTTGCCTAATAATTCTGCACACCTGAATATAAGGCATTTTTCATTTCCAGCCTTCATGAACAATTATATATCACTTATAAATGATTAAAAACAATATTAATAGTAGTTATTAAGATTGATGTGGATTGGAATTGGTAAAATGTGCTTGGGAAAAAAATATGATCAGAAAATCAACTTGCCTAATAATTCTGCACTCCCTGTAAAAACGATGCACTTTGTAAAAACCTAATAGTAAAATTAACTTACCAAACTTCCAGAAATACACCGTTCTGCTTCTCCAGTCACCAGCGGCTGTGTTCTTCTATGTGATGTGACGTCAGGTGGTGAATTATTTACAGCAATCCTGTATTATTGCCTGGTATATTACAGCCAGGTTACAGCAGGGTTACAGCAACACTAAAATATACTGTAAAATATTCCCGCTCAATCAAAATTACCCAGAATGCAATATAAATTACAGTATTTTACTGTAATATAGAAATGTTGTACTGTACTACAGGTTTTTACTGTGCTGCTAAATCTACAGCGACATTTGCTTTAAAATGAAAAGTAGCCAAGCTCGTCGTATCACAAAATTACAATTCAGTCACAATTCTTTATCGATTAACTTGCGGTTAGTGAAGGTGGGATAGGCGGAATCGCGCTGAATGACACAACAGAAGCGCTCGCGTGTGCGCTCTCTCTGTCGCGCTCGATTCAGTTCTCCTTGCGCCTGAATACACGCACACACAAGATGTCAAAATGCATTGTGTGGAGCATCTCGCGTGAATACAGTCGGCTATGGCTTACGGCTAAGTGGACGTAAACAGGTGGGTAAAAACTGGATACGTGTCAGTATATGACGTCCATGCATTCAGCAGCCACCAAATAAATACCTGTCTGTCATTAATGTTAATCAAACATCAAAAAATGTTAAATACATGTATACATGTATGCTAAATAAACATGTATCTGAAAAAAAAAAAAAAAAAAAAAAAAATATATATATATATATATATATATATATATAATTTAAATTACTATTTGTAATTTGCTTCTTTGTTCTTTTTATATAGCCTAACAAAAATAACTGTACATACCTGATATATACAATGTATAGTCTTGATTTGGGTGGTCAATCTGCATTTGTAAGTTTGAAAGGGTTTTAAATCTTGTAAATCAAGTAAAATTACTCAAAATCAAGTAATTTAAGCATGCCAGACTCAACTTTAATCATATAAAATGTAATTTCCCAACAGCAAAATTGTGGCCAGTGAAAATGCTGAGTGGCTAGTAACTTTGGAAAACCACTAGCCACATTGGCTGGTGATCAAAAAAGTTAATGTCAAGCCCTGTTTAGAAGAAAGAAAGACCATCCAACAGGTTTGGAATGACACAAGGCAGAGTTTCCTTTCAAGACCTACAGTGAATCTTTGCTTAAAAATTGTTTATTCTGTTGTATGTCTGTTGTACATTATAGTTGTGTCCCAAATGACGCAGTATACACTATGCACTATGTGTACTCAACTGTGTAGTGTATGGATTTTATAAGGTTATTTTGTCAATCATCTTTGTTAGCCCCTCCCCCTCTGTTACATAAGGAGAGCTGTGACAGTTGAGTGCATGAAGTGTCCAACATTCTGCACTTCATTTTTTTGGTTAATTGAGTGCATCGTGCGTATATTTAAAGTGCACTTTTCGGAATATTCAGAGTAACCTCACACTATTTCACAAGTACATGATTGGGACACACTGTAGCACACAAGTTGAATGTGCAGTTCAGTTTCCTTTCATTGTGGTTTGGGTTTCCTGTACATTTGAGGTGGCTTTAAAAATCTACCAGGGACTAACAGTTCCCCAGTTTCAGCAGGGACTAACAGCTGAAACTAATGCTGGGTACAAAGCTACATGATTTTAGCTCAGATTTTGACTAATGTTTAAAATCGGAGGCAAATTGGTGCTCATTCATGTGAGTGACAATAGCTTAGTGTATATGACCAGAGATGTGATGTGATGTGATGCCAATTTGTCGCTGATGTCTGTGATATTTTTAGCATGCTAAATATCTGTGCCCGGTTGCATAAAGCGGTCACCGTGATTATGCCAAGCAAGACATGTTCCTTGATTCACGGGCGTACGGGACATGGTACGGCCCACCCTATGATGGGCCCCGTCGCAGATTCACCTATTTACTATGTAGCCTTTTTTTTTTTTTTTTTTTTTTTTTTAAACTCAATTGACTAAAGATGAAAATAAAGCATCCAAGTGAAGCCCAAAAATGCAAGCAGAAGATCATAGAAAATAGGGTAGCACTTTATTTTACAGTACGTGTACTTTCCTGGTACATATAGTAATTATGTTGTACATACAGGTAAAAGAGTGGTAACACAAGGTACTTACCTGACATGTATGTACATGGAAACTAATAACATACATGGTACATACATGGTAACTACTTTGTACCTATAGACAAGTGTTGGGTAATAACAGGCACTTACTTATAGTGTCCATATATGGTAACTAACAGACACATTACTGTACTTATTAATGGTATGTACATGGTAAATATTTTGTACTTACCAGACAAGTATGGGTAATAACAGGCACTTAATTTATGGTAACTTGTAAGACACATTACTGTACTTACTAATTGTTCAAATGCTTAAGCTTATTATTACAAAGGTTAAAGAGCTGGTAATTCCTATGTAATGTTTATGTACAAGGATGCACTTTATTTTACAGTACTATTTCCACGTACTTACTATGAACATACTAGTGAATATACCAGTTAGTTAATGTGTAAGTTACACTTGGTAAGAGCTGGTAATTCCTATGTAATGTTTATGTACAAGGGTGCACTTTATTTTACAGTCCTATTTCCATGTACTTACTATGAACGTACTAGTGAATATACCAGTTAGTTAATGTGTAATTTACACATTACTTAGGGTGGGGTGTGAGCATGGTACAAGATACTTCTTGAGTACTTGAGGATATACTTTTGCGGTTCAACTTGCCTAATCTTTACAGGACAATAATTCACTTAATAGGGGTATTTTGATGACATACATACAGATCAGTAACACTAAAACTGTACTTGGTATACTCAGTTGGCATGTGTCAAAAGCCTTGCTTAAAAGGACTACTTGATAAGTATTAACACTATGAAGTGCTGTATAGTTAGTGCAGTGTATCGTTTTGGTAAGCACATTTGTTTCACAGTAGTTAAGTGTCCGTTATTTGTGTCTACACTTGTACAATATAGTTACCATGTAAGTACAGTAAGGTGTCTTACAAGTTACCATAAATAAGTACCTGTTATTACCCACACTTGTCTGTAAGTACAACATAGTTACCATGTATATACCACTAGTAAGTACAGTAAGGTGTCTTACTAGTTACCACACATAAGTGCCTGTTATTACCCACACTTGTCTGTAAGTACAAAATATTTACCATGCACATACCATTAGTAAGTACAGTAATGTGTCTGTTAGTTATCATATACGGACACTATAAGTAAGTACCTGTTATTACCCAACAGTACAAAGTAGTTACCATGTATGTACCATTGGAAAGTACAGCAGTGTTTCATATTAGTTTCCATGTACATACATGTCAGGTAAGTACCTTGTGTTACCACTCTTTTACCTGTATGTACAACATAATTACTATATATGTACCAGGAAAGTACACATACTGTAAAATAAAGTGCTACCGAAAAGGAATCTAGAAAATTATTTATAGGGTGGCAAAGGGGTGGCATGAGGTCTATGAGGGGTGGCAACACCAAAGCAAGCGCCCAGGCATAGTTTTTGGAGATTTATGGCCTGACATACACAGTTGTGTTCACAAACATTGCATTACCAAAATAAATAACAAGATTTCAATATCCATCATGGCACCAAGTAAAAGCATAGGAAAAACATCAACAGATTTAAAATGAGTCTGACCTTGTATCACTAAAGGAGATGAGCAGTTTTATTAATATTACACAGGTTACTTCGATGGCATAAATCACATGTTTTAGTGCAAGTTAAAGAACAACAAAAACAACTTGTTTTTTGCAAACAATTTTTGAGTTTCTGTTATTAACAGAGGTGGGAATGTCTGTGTGTGTTCACCCAGAACACCCTATCAACTACATACTCTAGCAACACCCCAGAAACTGCATAGCAAGAGCCTAGCAACCACCCAGAATCTCCTAGCAACACTTTAGAAATCACCCAGAACATCTATATTCTGGCCTAACTGACCAAACTATTTATGTTTTTTAAACAAGACTTTAAGTTGGCTTTATGACAAGCCAGCATAAATTTGTCTTTCAAACTTTTTAATGTAGTTGAAATAAAACAATTCAACATTTTCTCACAACTATAAACACAATCTCAAAACTATGCACCAACTTGTACAAACCTCAAACTTCCAGGTCAAAATAAAATGTTTTAGTCAAAAACTTATTCTTGTCTGACAAAATCAAACTTTGGCCTCAGATGACACACAAAACTTAACAAATACACAGACAACTGCACTGCCCAGTGAACACTAGCGAGATCAATTCATGTAACACTGTAACAAAAATACCGCTTACTGGTATTCAGGAATTATTTTGCAGCTCACTGTCTACTACACTATACAACAACAACAAAAAAAATTACAGATACATAAAATACAGCAATGATTTTTTTCAGCAATCTTTCTTTTTTTCATTTTACTATTGTAAATTGATATGTATGAACTTATGCACCACAATACAGTATACTGTCAATTGCAGTAAAACTAAATTCAGCATCCTCTGCACATTTGACCAAATTTTATTACAGTATAGGAACTATAGCAGTGTATTGGTCTTCACAAGACAGTCATTTCTCAGTTCTGCAAAATACAGTATAACAAATGGCTACAGAGAAAGTAGACAATCACAAGTTTGCAGGGGCGGATCTACCGGGGTGGCACGGGGTGGCAACTGCCACCCTAAAGGGCGGGTTCACACCGCAAGCGGCAGCAGAGCAGAAGCAGCGCGTATTTTTTCGGCGTCCATGTTAACAGATGAGAGCGTTCACACCGCACGCAGAGGCTGCGCGGCAGCGCGGAGCAGGAGCAGAGCAGAAGCAGCAGTGCCGCGATCGTTTCGGCGCTGGGTCTATTTTTGCTGCGCTGCTAACGCTCAATTAAAGTGAAAGTACACCTTTGATGGATAAATAAATATGATTTCACACAAAAAGTGCTCAAAATGCACAGAATAAGCATATCTAGTGTGTTTTAACAAGAATTGAAGTATGTCATGAAAGAAAATCAATATTAAATATAGCTGCAAGCAGCAATTACGGGGCCAAGCACAAAAACGGCACAAGAAGCCAGCCAACATGGCTGGGAGCATCAGACCAACAGCAGCAGTGAGCAATTAGAAAAAAAAGTTATTAGCATTTTTGTCAATTTTGTTATAACTTTTGACCACAAGGTGGCGCTGGTCTGGAACCTCTCAGGCTCCTTCAGGGCATTGTCCTGATGACCCATATCAAATTTATGAATTTTGGTCAAACCCTTCAGAAGTTATAAGCAAAAAAAGCCATTTTTCATATCTCCACTCCAGTAGGTGGCGCTGCGCCGAAACACTGTATGGTGCCTCAGGTCATGATTGTGATTACACGTACCAAGTTTGGTCTGAATATGATAAAGCATTGCAGAGATACAGCTTCAAGAGTCGTTTTTGCATCATGCCTCAAATTCGTTGCGCTGGTATACGAAAACGGTTTGACTTATCGACTTGAAATCCATAACTTTTTGTTGACATGGTCTGAAGATGATACGGTTCGATTTTGGTGAAAATCGGAGCAACGGTCTAGGAGGAGTTCGAAAAAGTAGGTTTTTAAAGAAAAACAATACAGCGGACAGGAAGTTCAGCTAACTATGGCAAACTTGATATCTATTTTCTCAGCATGACCCACAGAATCTACTGAGACGAGATTCATTCCAATCGGTTAACATAGTCAAAAGTTATTAGCATTTTTGTAAATTTTGTTATAACTTTTGACCACAAGGTGGCGCTGGTCCGAAACTTCTCAGGCTCCTTCAGGGCATTGTGCTGATGACCCATACCAAGTTTCGTAACGATACGCTAATGCGTTCGTAAAATACAGCATTTTAGCACAAAATTCAAAATGGCCGACGGCCAAAATGTCCGATATGGGAAAATTGGTTAGCATTCGACTCAGCATGATGCCCCCAATCCAACGAGACCAAATTTATGATTTTTGGCCAAACCCATCAGAAGTTATAAGCAAAAACATAAATTTTTCATATCTCCGCACCAGTAGGTGGCGCTGCGCCGAAACGCTGCATGTTGCCTCAGGTCATGCTTGTGATGACAGGTACCAAGTTTGGTCTGAATACAATAAAGCGTTGCGGAGATACAGTCTTATGTCTATTTTCACAAGCACTACGTACAATTTGTTCGCGTGTTTTTCGAAAACGGTTTGAGGAATCAACTTGAATTCCATAACTTTTTGTCGGCATGGTCTGAAGATGATCTGGTTCAATTTTCGTGAAAATCGGAGTAACGGCCTAGGAGGAGTTCGAAAAAGTACGTTTTTCAGAAAATTCAAAATGGCGGAAAAATTTTCATGACGGAAAATGACGTCATATGGTGCAATCGATTCGTCTTGACCTAAGGAATCAGAGGAAAAAAGAATTTTGTTTCTAGCACTTACGGTTCAAAAGTTATTAGCATAAACATAAGTGCAACTTTGGACAGCTGGTGGCGCTAAAGGGATTGAGATAGAGACTCCAAATTTGCTATGGACATAGCTCAGACTGTCCTCTAACTGTGTGCCAAATTTCATAACTTTCCCGCAAGCGGTTCTATGGGCTGTCATAGACTTCAAGAGCGGAAGAAGAAGAATAATAATAATAAAAAAAAAAAAAAAAAAAGAACGCCAACAATAACAATAGGTGCCTCCGCACCTTCGGTGCTTGGCCCCTAAAAAATATTTATAGAAGATTTACTCATTTAAACTTGTTTTTAATTATTCAGTTTGGGCTAAAGTATGGTATATTATAGAAAACTAAACTAAACTAGCCAGAAAATATGATATATAAACATTATTTTAGTTATTACACAGACAGCCATATAGGCTCTTGCATACCCAAATCTGACCCAAATCAAACCCGAGTTTGCTGTCTTTTTCGCCGAGTTTGCAGTCTTGTAAACATGTTCATGCGTCAGATGATGTAAAACACAAAGCTTACCTCATTTGTGTGCAGCAATGGATGACACGAGGCTTTTATTTATTTATTTTTATTAATAAATGTGTTTATGTTTATATGTGAGTGTTGTACACCTTGCATGTTAACAAACTTCCAAGACTATCAAGTTTAACAATGACCAACTATAAAAACAAATTTATAGCTGTCTTTGTAAAGAAATGCTCACTTTATATGTAGCTTCGAGCCGCTGCTGTGACGCTGTACAAACGCTTCCAGTGTGAATACTCGTGCGTCTCTGCAGCTGCAGTTCACGCTCACGCGCTGCTAACGCGCTGCTAACGCGCTGCTAACGCGCTGCTTCCGCTCTGCTGCCGCTTGCGGTGTGAACCCGGCGTAAGAAAAAGCTTTGCCACCCCATCTGCCACCCCAAAATTATCAGAGAATAAAATATAAATGTTAGCAGTGTTTCAAGTACTACTGCTTTTCAGCAGCGGCGCTTCAATGTGATGACATAAAAAAGACAGCGTATTGCAAAATAATGGCAAGAAAACACGTCTTTCAATAAGCTGCATGACGGTTGCACGCGCACGCAGCGCGCCCAATGTAGTCAGCTTCATTAACAAATGACTCTTATGAACCGGTTCTTTGGGAGTCAAAAACACAGCCAAGTTCACTTACGAATTGTTTTCCATTTGTTTGTGAATCGGAAAATTACTGCTTCTCGGCTAACTCAGAAGTCCTAGAATTTTTGTAATTTTTTTGCGAGCTGATTCACCAACCGCCCCCTCCACTTTCATTAATGGATAAAGGTCTGCTAACACATTATAAGTGATTCAGTTGGCCCGGTTTCCCAAACCATTCGCTCAGTTCTCAAAACAAAGACACATTTCTCAAAACCTTTAAGAATGACTACATTAGGTAGCAAAACTGATGACACACACCAGTCAAAATCTGAGAGAGAGCTGAATGAATAATTTACAGGGGTTTTAAACTTACACAGTACCAGTACTTTAGATGAGGGAAATTTCACTATGTACAGTAAACTGTAGCACGTCGTACACCCTCAAACTTGTGATTGTCTACTTTCTCTGTAGCCATTTGTTATACTGTATTTTGCAGAACTGAGAAATGACTGTCTTGTGAAAGACCAATACACTGCTACAGTACCTTATATACTGTAATAAAATTTAGCCAAATGTGCAGAGGAGGCTGAACTTTAGTTTTACTGTAATTGATAGTATACTGTATTGCGGTGCATAAGTTCATACATATCAATTTACAATAGTAAAATGAAAAAAAGAAAGATTGCTGAAAAAATCATTGCTGTATTTTATGTATCTGTAATTTTTTTGTTGTTGTTGTTGTATAGTGTAGTAGACAGTGAGCTGCAAAATAATTCCTGAATCCCAGTAAGCGGTATTTTTGTTACAGTGTTACATGAATTGATCTCGCTAGTGTTCACTGGGCAGTGCAGTTGTCTGTGTATTTGTTAAGTTTTGTGTGTCATCTGAGGCCAAAGTTTGATTTTGTCAGACAAGAATAAGTTTTTAACTAAAACATTTTATTTTGACCTGGAAGTTTGAGGTTTGTACAAGTTGGTGCATAGTTTTGAGATTGTGTTTATAGTTGTGAGAAAATGTTGAATTGTTTTATTTCAACTAGATTAAAAAGTTTGAAAGACAAATTTATGCTGGCTTGTCATAAAGCCAACTTAAAGTCTTGTTTAAAAAACATAAATAGTTTGGTCAGTTAGGCCAGAATATAGATGTTCTGGGTGATTTCTAAAGTGTTGCTAGGAGATTCTGGGTGGTTGCTAGGCTCTTGCTATGCAGTTTCTGGGGTGTTGCTAGAAGTATGTAGTTGATAGGGTGTTCTGGGTGAACACACACAGACATTCCCACCTCTGTTAATAACAGAAACTCAAAAATTGTTTGCAAAAAACAAGTTGTTTTTGTTGTTCTTTAACTTGCACTAAAACATGTGATTTATGCCATCGAAGTAACCTGTGTAATATTAATAAAACTGCTCATCTCCTTTAGTGATACAAGGTCAGACTCATTTTAAATCTGTTGATGTTTTTCCTATGCTTTTACTTGGTGCCATGATGGATATTGAAATCTTGTTATTTATTTTGGTAATGCAATGTTTGTGAACACAACTGTGTATGTCAGGCCATAAATCTCCAAAAACTATGCCTGGGCGCTTGCTTTGGTGTTGCCACCCCTCATAGACCTCATGCCACCCCTTTGCCACCCTATAAATAATTTTCTAGATCCGCCCCTGCTGCTAATGGTCAGCTAATGACTGAAGTTCTTCTCCAAATGTAGCCTAATAAGTCTAGAGTTATTTCTGTATTCTTTTACTGTAAATACATGAATTTAGTTTAGGCCTATATCATTTGATGATACGAAATTACTTAAAATTTGCGGCCGAAACAGCAATTTTTGTTTTCGATCGAAATTGGAGGGCTAAAATCATTTACCGAATGCACCCAAATAATCCATTTGTAATCGGATTGATGGCTCAATCGGATTGAAAAACGTTCATGTAAACACCTTAATCGATCCGATTGAATTACATTTCCTCTAGTAACGATGTTACTTCTTGATATCAACATTTGAATTTCCACTAGTAAAAACTAGAATTCTTGATATCTGTAATTGTATTTTCACTAGTGAAATGTCACCATAGGCTGCCATTCAAATTCAATTGTTGATATCAAGAATTGAGTTCTTACTAGTTGAAATTCCAATTTCACATATCAGAAATACAATTCTTACTAGTAAAAACAGTAATTTTTGATATCAATAATTACATTGCTACTAGTAAAATGCGAATTTTTCATATCAAGAATTCAATTGTCACTAGTTGAAATGTCAGTTCTTGAAATCAACAATTGAATTGCTACTAGTAAAAATTTTCATTTTGATATCTGAAAATCTATTTCTGATATCAACATAATTTCAGATATGTAAAATGGCTTTCTTAGTAACAATCACATTCATGATATCAGAAACTAACATTGTCACTAGTGACAAATGAATTATTGATATAAAAAATTCACATTTTTACTAGTAAGAATTGTATTTCTGATATGTGAAATTGGAATTTCAACTAGTAAGAACTCAATTCTTGATATCAACAATTGCATTTGAATGGCAGCCTATGGTGACATTTCACTAGTGAAAATACAATTACAGATATCAAGAATTCTAGTTTTTACTAGTGGAAATTCAAATGTTGATATCAAGAATACATATTTCTGCGAGTAATGACATCATTGTTGATATCAAGCATTAACATTTTTACTAGTGGAAATGTTAATTCTTGATATCAACAATTGTCATTGTTACTAGTAGAAATGTAATTCCAGATATCAAGAATTAACATTTTAACTAGTGAAAATTGAATTGTTGATATCTCACAATAACTTTATGCATGCATTAGCAACTTTACACTCTTAGAAAGAATGTGTTAAAACTGACTCAAACTGTGTTAAATTCTTACACATCAATGGGTGAGTTTAGGGACAACGTTTGTTGTGATGATTTCTACACAGTCACTGTGTTAATGATTTTAACACAGTAAATGTGTCTGAAAGGTTAACAAAAAGATGTGTAAACGTGTAAAAGATGTGTAACATTGTGTTATCCTTGGCTACACACATTGTGTTAAAAAAGGTATCTAAAATCCTAAGCAAAACATTAAAATTTGAAAAAAAAAATGAATGTGAAGTCATTGGTTGTTTTTCTTATTGTCAAAATGTATTACAATGAAATATCAATAATTAAATTCAATGCAGAATATAACAATACAATTTTAAGCAGTCAAAAAGGTTGTCCAACAAAGGACAAAACAGTTCTTTTCAATCTCATTAGGCAACATGACACATAACTCATCCCTATCTTCACAATAGTTTTACTTATTTCCAAACATTGTTTGATTTATGCACATTGGCAGCCAAAAGTTTGGAAAATACTAAGCATTTTAATATTTTTAAAAGAGGTCCCTTTTGCTCACCAAAGCTTTAATTTAATACAGAAAATACAGCAAAAACAGTAATATTATGAAATATTATTACAATTTAAAATAACTTTTCTATGTGAAAATATGTTACAATGTAATTTATTCGTGTGATCAAAGCTGAATTTTCAGCATCATCACTCCAGTCTTCAAGCATCACATGATCCTTCAGAAATTCTAGGATTTGCTGCTCATGAAACATTTCTGATCATTATCAATGTCTGTACTCCTCCATCTTCTCCACAGCATACGAGTAAAAGTGATAACAAAAATAGTCTTTAAAAAGCCAACAATATTTTTGTCCACCTTTGGGAATAAATGAACTTCTTCAAAGAGTGGTTCCTGTTCATACCTTGACTGACGACATCAGGATTTTCCCTGGATGCATGCATGTCCACAAACACATGTGCTCAGTTCTCCAGAGAAGGTCGCTGTTCCAACACTATATAAAAATATAAGAGGGAAAGAGAGAGTGTCAAATTGTTTTTAATCTACAACATATTTTATTTTAGAATATATATTTGTAAGCAACAACCTTTTGTCTGCATATTCACACATTTCAGGTGAACTGTAAACTAAATTATGCCAGATTAGATTTTAATACGCTCTAATTCACAATTTAAAACAATTAAAAAAATAAAAACTACTGTTGTTTTGAAAGCTTGATTGTGGCACGTCCTGATTTTGCTGAGTTAGATGCGTTCCTGGGTCAACATATATTTTGTTGATCCTGGAACAACATTCTAGTCTGAAAATTTAGTCTTAACCCTTTTCCTACCCCTAAACCTAACCCTACCCATAAGTTATCCCAAAAATCAGAGTGAAATGATAGATGAATAACACTGATGTAGAAGCACCAATTCATGATTTTAAGCCTAAACTTGACATAATCTGTAAACTTGTCCCTCAAATCTGATTGGTTGATTTGAATATTGTTCCAGGACCAACAAAAATGTTGACCCAGGAACATGTTGAACTCAGCAATATCAGGTTATGCTTAATGATTAGTGAGTTTTACTGCAATGCTTACCTGAATAAATTCAATCTGGTGAGACTCACTTAACATAGAAAATGGTCCATCTTCTGATAAATTCTGATGTCGTCAGAACTATCCCTGGATGTATGCATGTCCACAAACACAAATGTGCTCAGTTCTTCTTCAGAGAAGATCACTGTTCCAACACTATATAAAAATATAAGAGGGAAAGAGAGAGTTTCAAATTGTTTTTAATCTCCAACATACTTTATTTTAGAATATATATTTGTAAGCAACAACCTTTTGTCAGCATATTCACACATTTCAGGTGAACTGTAAGCTAAATCATGCCACATTAGATTTTAATACTTACATCGCTCTAATTCTCTCCAAATCATTCAGGGACTCTTGTCTTGAACCTAATAAAATATCAAGATAATTCAAAAATAAAAACTACAGTTGTTTAGAATAACTTAATTTGAGTTAATGATTAGTGAGTTTTACTGCAATGCTTACCTGAATAAATGCAATCTGGTGAGACACGCTGAACATAGAAAATGGTCCATCTTCTGATTAGTTCATTTGCTGTAAACATAATGCAAAAGTCACTTATAAAGTTAGCATATGTATTTATATATTGTATGCTAAAGTTAGGCCTACCTAGCCTGCAGTGGCTCCAAAGCACTTATCACATATTGCCAATGATTTCAGCAAACTTTCAAATCCATTACAACTAAGTTAACATAAGACAATTTTTAAAGGTGCCATCGTCTAAGGTGTCCCCTGAATGTGTCTGTGAAGTTTCAGCTCAAAATACCCCATAGATTTTTTTAATTCATTTTTTTAACTGCCTATTTTGGGGCATAATTAGAAATGCGCCGATTCAGGCTGCGGCCCCTTTAATTGCTCGCGCTCTCCGCCCCCTCCTGAGCTCTTGACTCTATCATTGCATAAACAAAGTTCACACAGCTAATATAACCCTCAAAATGGATCTTTACAAAGTGTTTGTCATGCATGCTGCATGCATACATCGGATTATGTGAGTATTGTATTTATTTGGATGTTTACATTTGATTCTGAATGAGTTTGATAGTGCTCCGTGGCTAAAGCTAACATTACACACTGTTGGAGAGATTTATAAAGAATGAAGTTGTGTTTATGAATTATACAGACTGCAAATGTTTAGTAATGAAAATAGCGACGAATTTACCTTGGCATAGTTTAATAACAAGAGTTCAGTACATGGAAATGACATACAGTGAGTCTCAAACTCCATTGTTTCCTCCTTCTTATATAAATCTCATTTGTTTAAAAGAACAGGTGAATCTCAACATAACACCGACTGTTACGTAACAGTCAGGATCATTAATATGCACGCCCCCAATATTTGCATATGCCAGCTCATGTTCAAGGCATTAGACAAGGGCAGCCAGTATTAACGTCTGGATCTTTGCTTTTTACATCTAAAATTGTCATAATTTAGAAATAAAAGGCATTTTTCCTACCCTGATTTTAGCCCTCTGATTTGAACGCTCTGTTTTAAGGGGCATGTCTGCTGTGAGACTTTTGTGTAAACACCCACTGCTGTGATTGGCTAACATCTTTCCATTTGAAATAGCCAAGGATTACACTCTTAAACTTTTAGCACATTTTTACTATAACAGCTCTCAAGGTTAACTAATGGTGAAAAGTGCTACATTACATATAGATCTATGGCATTATATTTAGATCGTGGCATGAAAGGTTGCAGTGATGAACATTGTAGCCAATCACAGACATGTTGAGCGCATGAAAGCAATGATCTCGTCACTTTTTAACTAAATTTCTGTACACTAACAAATGCTTTCATCGTCACTAACAGTGCAAACACGATTTAATTAAGAGATTCGTTGAATAAAATGGGAGTTTTTGCGTGTGTCCAGAACTCGGTCACCGATAAACTCGTGCTGTTTGATTGACAGCTTCAGCGCACGCTGCTCCAATGATTACGAAGGGAGCTTTTTATATAATTGATTCACCGTTTAAATAACAGATTATTTTCATCCTACTAAGAGAAACAACGCAAGTTGAGCATTTAGTCACGGGTTTGATTTACTGACACATATGTAACGGAGGCCAGCTAGTCACTGTGCAAGTAAACCTCACTCTTCTGATCTCAAGAGATGCTCTAGCGATTGACACTAGGGGTTGCAGCCTTTAACCTCCTTGTTAGAGTGTCCGACTCCCACGGCGGAGACCAAAGTTCGAGGCCCGCACAGAGCAGGGCGAGTAGGACCTGGGTGAAGGGTTACACCGGGTGTGCCTTATACATCCTGAAAAGTGAAGCTGCGGGCTCTTTGATCGCCCCCTGGAGGCTGGATGCAGTACAGGTCATAAACCCCGCCCGCTCAATGCAGACGAATGAGACTTCAGTTAAAACATAAAAATAAATTATGCTTCAAATAAAATTTTCCGAAAGATGGTTTTGGTCATTTAAGGTAGTTGTTATCACGCTGATTTATTATCAATTGTTCGTTTTTGTGATAAGTTTGATTTTAGCTAGCAATTTGGTGCTATAGTAAATAAATAACTATTAATTTTTAAATGACTATTAATTTCTGGGCGTGTCAGCGTGATTCACAGTTGATTGACAGCTTGTCTGAGGACTGTCGGAGCTTCGAGGGGAGATTGAAGATAAATAAATAACTATTAATTTTTATTAATTTTTTTTGTGGACTATTAATTTCTGTGTTATTTCACACCGACAAAATGAGCTGTTCAGCAGTAAACTGTACTAACGGACCTACAGGATCTGACAGATATCTGAGCTTTTCTCGGTAACGTTAAATGTGGACTTCATAAGCTAATTAATAAACGTTATTAGTTAAGATAACACGGCTAACGTTAGCCTTGACGGAAAAAAAGCATGTGATCATTATCTGGCAGTTATAATTATTTTTATGGGTATAAAATAATAATTAGCAGGATAAAACTAATGATAGCCTACTCTGATTAATTATAGAGCACTGTCTACAGCAATTCGATCTCCTGTAACGTTAGTTTAAACATTTTATTTAAAATGGCAGGACCGTTTCTGACATTTTAGAGTTTCTAGAGGCATATTATATTGAGTTCATCTACTGAATTTGCTGTTTCAAAAATATTATTGCTCTAGAAACAGAATAGCCTATTATTTTATAGGTAGAATTTTATAGCCTATTTAAAATACATCAATGATGAAGCAGCCGTCTGGGCAGAAGTTTGATACTGCGACTCCGCCTCCGGGCTCCACTGACGAGTCTCTCTGCGCATGCCCAGGTTCCAAACTTTTTTTTATTTTTTTTTTTATGTTTTTGCGTAAAGTGTCAGCGCCCATCGGCGTCCGTTTTGGCTTCAGTTCAATACAATGGAAGGAAGCGGCGTTGCAGCGTCCATCTTTTTTAAACAGTCTATGGTTTACACATACACAAAGAAAATCTGACTGTACATGAATCATTGCATATCAGATCAGGCATTAGAATTAACAGTTACTTACATGTTGCATTACTGTTGAGTACAGTTACTGCACAATATTCCGTAATCCTCAACTGCATGTTTATTGCTCGGTAGCTCGATCCGGTTTAGCACCATGTAGGCCTGTGCTATTTATTACATGTCATGCGTGAATCAGTGGGCGGGGCTAAACAGGCAGTGATGAAGTAGGCATCGATCTTCTTCCCTTTGACATCAATAGAAATGTTGTATAATGTGTGCCCCACTGTTGTGAGAAAAACAGCAATCCGACGATTTTAAAAATTGTGTAGTTTGTAATGCCTGCTAATGCTGCGGTACACAGGGAAGGAGAAAAGAGGCACTTACTATACTTCTCATTCATTTCTATGGTATCTGCAAACAGTGATTGACTGTCGCACAACTCTGAATGAAATTCAGTGACGTCAAGGCTATAATGTGATTGGTTATCAAGGCACACGTGATCCAAGCCATCACGCTTTTTCCAATGGTAGAGCCACGGACCCTCGTATCTCCCAATAATGAGACCATCTCTGGCTGCATGTCGCCAGTGGCTGGCGGTGAGGTTGTTCCCACTACTGTTGCCTAGTATAGTTTATGAATGACATTCACGGATGTTATTCCATGTTGTAGACACGGAATCAGATTTCTTGCAGCTAAAAACAAACATTTTGTTTGGGAAAAGACTAAATATAATTGGAATCAGTATACGAGTAGTGAGTGCTGGGTTATCTGGGCTCATGAAACCCTTCAGGCTCAGAGTCAGCACGGCGAGTACCACCATATGAACACAGAGACTTATCATGAAATTATAGGAAAGTTGCTGACCGCTAAAATAACTTTTTTTCCCCAAAATTATATAATTGTACAAATTTCACATTCAACAGATATAAATGTTTCACAAATAATGCTTTCAGGTGTATCATAGCATCATAGCATTCATAGCATTATTATGAATTATGTTGTTTTTTTTTTGTTTTGTTTTTTTTACAGGGTTCACTGACCTGGATTTGGGATAGAGAGACTTGGGTTGAAGATCTTAAGAGCCATTACCTGCATTTCAATGTTTCTATTAAAGTTCTGGCAGGAGTCCTCCAGCAGTCCAAGAGTGAGTTTATCTTTTCACAACTAGAAGAGAATTTTCAGGTCGAAGTTTTATTTAGGTGCAACAGATTTAGAAGATAATGCTAGAAAATCTCTAAAGAAGTGCAATTGAAATTGATGCTCATAATTTTATTTGATGTAGTTCTTTAACTAAAATACTAAAAATAATCATCATATTTCTGTAGAATAATCACATTGTGCAGTAACAACATTCACACAAAACATCTACAATACTATAAAACTGATGATTAATGTACATACGAGCTAGGCGGATGTCTTCATTTGTTGCTCCAGTTCTTAAAATAACTTTTCAAGCTCCATTCCGGGCACTGACTGCTTCCTATGTTTCCTATGTCCTATATTTTTCCAGCACCAGCATTTTTGATCATTTTCACAACATTTCCATGGCCCCCAGAATGTTTTGTTGTATGAATATCTGAACAGATATTCATATATATATATATATATATATATATATATGTGTGTACATAAAATTCGAATGTGGTTACGTTTTATTTTAAAGGGGACCTATTATGCTCCTTTTACAAGATGTAATAATGTAATATAAATCTTTGGTGTCCCCAAAATGGGTCTGTGAAGTTTCAGCTCAAAATACCCCACAGATCATTTATTATAGCTTGTCAAATTTGCCACTATTTGGGTGTGAGCAAAAACATGTCGTTTTGTGTGCTCCTGGCCCCCTTTCCAGAAGAGGGTGGAGCTTTAACAGCTTGTGCTTCAGTTGCTCAACAACAACAAAGCTGGAGAATCTGACGCAGCCAAAATGACAGTAACGGTGTTGAGCCTTACATTGTTCAAACCTGAGTCAGACACTGATAAAGAGACTCAGGAAGAAGTTACAACTTTTAGAATGCAACTGGACGTTTCTGAATGGTTATTGGATACATTTATGTAGTTGCTGTGGAGTTGATTCAACTCATTGACCAGCATGTGCCGTCATGTTAATCTTTTGTGCAAATCCAGCGTTGAATTGTGAAGCAGTCCGGCTTAAAATGACGGCATGGCAACAGCACTCTACTACATAAACTCTTCCTCTTCTCTAAAGCAGCCCAACATGGCCTCGCCCCCTTTGTTGCGTGTTCTTGGGGGCAGGGTTTATGTAAATTTTAGGGTTAGCGATGTCATTAACCCGGGAAGAAGCTTGTTGGAGTCCCTACCAGGCGTTTGTTGTAGTCCTTAATCAGAGAATTCTTTAAAAGAAAATCTCCCTTTGCATTGAACTTTGAGCGTTCGTAACTTTGCAGATGTTGTTTATGCTCAAACAGCAACATTACACATTAACTAAAGCTAAAAAGTGAAATCATATTCAACCACCCCTTTTAAAAAGCAACATTTTAAACAAAAAACAAAGACTTCATCCGGATCAGATTCAGAACGATGATCAAAACTTAGATGGAGTAGATTGAGTCCATAATTACCCCAAAGGCTTTACAGTCCTGTACCTCTTCATGGGTCGACATTTCATTCAGTAACGTTAGGCGGTTTTGATTTATATGTCTGATGATCATGTTATATTACATGTGCATAAGCAATGCTACTATCACTTTTTTCTTTTTCACTTGTGTTTTGATGTGGAGATTCTGTACTTTTTCAGAATATGCGTAATAGCGCCCCCTACCATATAACAGTGAAAACATGGATTGCTGGAAAATTCCGTCAATGGCAGGGAAAAAAGTTAAGAATTTGTTAAAATAATGAATCCCAGTAAACGACTCTGTAGTCATATCCCTGTGGTTTCATCATTTTTCAGAGTACCTTACGGTGGGCCTCTCGTCTGTGAAGAGGGAAAAGGGCAGTTATCTTCAGAACACTCTTCAGTCAATCTTCTCCGAGTCCTCAGAGGAAGAGCTGGATCAAATGGTGGTCGTCGTCCTTCTCGCTGACTTTGATGTGAGCTGGATCCGGGAGACCTTACAGAAAATTACACATCAGTTCCACCTGCAGCTGTCGAAGGGTCAACTGCTGGTTATCCACGTCAATGAAGATAACTATCCTCCCCTTACTGGACTGAAGAGGAACTTCAATGATGCTCCCGACCGTGTGTCCTTCCGTTCGAAGCAAAATGTGGACTACTCCTATTTGCTCCATTTTAGCAGTAACCTCTCCCAATACTATATCATGCTGGAGGATGACGTGAGCTGTTCAAAGAACTTTTTCTCCAGTATTCGTGAGCACATCCGTTCGATGAACTCGAAGTGGGTCACACTGGAATTCTCCAAGTTGGGCTACATCGGAAAACTCTACCAATCCAAAGATCTGCCCATTCTGGCCCGTTTCCTTTATAATTTCTACCAAGAGATGCCCTGCGACTTCCTGCTGTCGCATTTTCACAGATTGTTAATGCAGGATAAAGTCATTCGTTTCCGCCCATCTCTGTTTCAGCACATGGGCACTTACTCGTCATTTAGGGGGACGTACAATCGCCTAAAGGACGAGGACTTTGTCAAAGAAGTTGCTGATAACCCTCCAGCAGACATTCGCACAAACATTGAGAATTATAAGACCAATGTAGCCGAAAAGGCTTACAGCCAAGGTTCAGGCTATTTCTGGGGTGTGTCCCCTATTGACCCAGCAAACTACTTTTTAGTGATCTTTCGTAAACCTGTTCTCATCTCTCGTGTGTACATACGAACAGGATTAGAAGGAAAAGATGAGCTGATCTCTGCTGATGTGGAACTTGGAAAAACTCTGGTGAAAACGGAGTCGGGGGTGGACTGCTCGGGATTTCACACACTGGGTTCTCTTCAGAAAGGCCAGTTTAATGAACCAGATGTCCAGAAACTTGTGCCGGAACCCGTGGCATGTTTACGAATCCAAGTCACAGCATCCCAAATGGAATGGGTTATCATAAATAAGATCCATGTCTGGACTGTTAAAGCTGGCAAAACTATGAGAAATGTTTCTAAAGCTGTGCTGCGACAGAAATGAATTCTTTATCATCATTGACGAAGATTTGAATCTTTAAAATAGACAATCTGTGTGTGAGGATCAGGGATATTATTATAACCCAAACTAAAACCATTAAAAAAAAAACTTTTTGTAAAATCTGTTAACTGGAAAAAAAAAAGCTTTATTTTGGTTAGTTGCCAAGGCAAAATTTCTTATTTTCCTATAGTAACTTGAAATAAAACTAAAATAAAAATACACAACAAAACTACTAAATATTTAACTGAAATGAAAATGGAAAATATAAACAAAATATAATTCAAAATTTCAATAAAAACTATAATAATTGTCTTTATGCTGCATAAAATATTTGTATTAATTTGTATTTTTAATGTTCATATTCAAACTTTCAGAAAATATATTTTGAATTAAAGGCGCTCTAAGCGATTCTGAGCAGAGTAACTTCCTGTTGACGTTCGAAGTGTTGTCAAACAAAACAGAGGCTAGCTAGACCCTCCCTCCTACTCCTCCTGGCCCTCCCCTCCGTGTTTCCTGAAACAGTCATGAACGCGCATTTAAAATGTAAATAGCTTGTGTATTGACGCTGCTTGTCGGTTATTGGCTGGAGCATGTTTATTATGCTAAGTGGTCCAGGCTGCACCAGTTTGTTTTTATTGCAGTTTTCGGAGCTTGTGGTGACTACAGAGACCGCGTTTTCTTACAGTGTGTTCAGGGGACAGGCAGCTAGCGCATAGTGAGGAGATGTTTGCGGTATGTGACAAAAAAAAAAAGGGCCTAAAAACACGTCAAATTGCTTAGAGCGCCTTTAAGTTAAAGGTGCAATATGTAATATTTTTGCAGTAAAATATCCAAAAACCACTAGGCCAGTGTTATATATTTTGTTCACATGAGTACTTACAATATCCCAAATGTTTCCAACTATTTGTAAATCGTGAGAAAATTGCAATTTTAACCAAGGCTCCGGGACATGTGAGGAGTTGCCTGTCGATTGCATTATACCCGCGTTACCCTCGGTCTGCCTCGGTTTCTGGTTTTATTTTGTAGTAACCATTGGAAACACCAAAGAAGCTTTAAAATATTACACATTTTAATAGACAAGGCAACAACTGTTTTGATATATTTATAGACAGAAAACGAATTGTTGTTATATAGCACAACACGTTTAGTCTAATTGTTTAAATCAAATTGTTCTTGATTTTTTTGCGAGTACCATGCTTTACCATGCCTCAGAGAAAAACACTATTTTGTCAAATAGCTAACATAGCATAATCAGATCCAGCTTTATTTTTATTATCAGTAATACATAATTTTCTCCATCATACAATACATTTTCAAATTAATTGCATGCCATCCAATATTTAATATGATATTCGAAAATCGATTAGCTTACTGCAGTGTGCAACAGTGTCTCACAGCAGCCGCCAAGCGAACGCACAGAGTAACGTTATAACATAATTTTTCACACGCTCAAATGTATCTCATATAATAAACAGAGCTGTGTTACCTCATACTCATGACCGGAAAAGCAGAAGCGGCGCCGGCGACTGTGTCATAATAAAAGTTCCGCTTCTTGTGAGGCGTGTGTTGCACATTCACTCCAGCGGCCTCGTTTAGCTCCCACAATACTCGGTCCTGCTCTGCTTCATACTACAGTAACGTTAATAATCGCATCCATGAATGTGATTTCTTCCTGACTCCAATCCCTATTCTTTTGCACCGTTCGTTGAAATGGAGACCACATGTCCCAAGATTCCGCTCTAAAACTTGGCATCATCAAGCTGCGCTTTTGTTTTGAATAGGCTTCTAACGACCTCTAGCGGACAGAATTATTACATATTGCACCTTTAATTTTTCTTAAAATATTTTGTTGTCGTTTTAAATTCATTTTAACTTTTAAATAAATAATTTCGGAGAGTCTAGTCTTGTTGGCCAAGGCTATTTTACACAAACTCCACCCACCAATGTCTGGTTGGGTCACACGAAATTAAAAAAAGACTGCACTCAACATCTGCAGTAGTGTAGGCTAGAGAGTGTGGCGCATGAGAGTAGCTTTTGGCGCGATCAAGCTTTTGATGCACCTTTCGCCAAACTCGCTCTTCTTCCTTTTCCCATCACAAATCAGATCGGAAAGGCATTTATTTTCAATAAAAATGAAGAACATATTTGAAAAATGGAAACAAAGTGCCTAACAAGTGTTTCATATAAAGTATTTATTGGGTAGGGTTTGGGGTGTAGGGAGGTCTTTATTGTCCCAATAAGGTGGCATCCATTTAATCATTTTAATAAATTTAACCTTGTACACTCCGTTATTATTGCATCCTGTTAATGTACAACAGTACTGAGGTGCAAATAATATCTGCATTGCAAAGAACTGCTACTTTTATATAGTGTAAATAGAATATAGTGTTATTTTCACTAAGTGTTAATAGCATCTAATGCAAACAGCAGCTGCCAAATAATTTACATTTATTTTAATGTTAATATAACATGAACTTAACTTTTAACTTTTCTTAAAACAAGTGCACTGGTCAGTCTGCTGCCTTACATATAAGGGGCTTGGACCCCTAAAAAGTAGGTTACAAAATGTTAAACTTTTAAAAGATAGAAGTGGGGAAGTGCAGATACTAGTTTACATTTAACACACACACACACACACACACACACACACACACACACACACACACACACACACACACGTTGGGTTTCCATGTTTTATTGGGAAAATAAAAAAATAAAAAAATAAAAAAAAATATCCCCACAAGTTGGAATTACTGGTATTACTATCCTTGTGGTGGGGACATTGGTACTTATAACGAAGGGATTACCAGGTACAAAATTTTAAAATTTTAAAATTTTAAAAGTTAAAAGTGCCACAAATATCCTCAATTAATTTCAATAAATATAAAAATATAAATGTGTAGTTGAGTGGAGGGCAAGAGGTAAAGAACATTTTACAGTCAAAACATTTACATTTACAAGGCCTTACAATTATTATTAATTTTTTTAAGTGAATGTTTGTAAGGGACATACCGCCCCCTAGGTGTAATGCATTACATGAAAATAAATACTTGAAATACATTTCCCAAGTTTCATGGCTCCAAGCACCAGTGAGGGGGAACTGCAGAAACTAGTTAACATTTAACACACACGTGTTTTATGGGGTCTTTCCATAGACATAATTGATTTTTATAATGTACAAATTGTATTCTATTGCCTAAGCCTAATCCTGACCATCACAGAAAACGTTCAGCATTTTTACATTTACAAAAAACAAACAAAAAAAAAACAAACAAACAAATAATAATTTAGTATGATTTATAAGCAGTTTTCCTCAAGAGGACAGAACAAATGTCCCCACAAGAACAAGGATTTCGGATATTGCCATCTTTGTGGGGACATTTTGTCCCCATAAAGCAGAGTTTATGAAGACACACACACATATTAATATTAACTTAATTTTGTTCAGTATTTGATGAAAAGACTCTAAGACCCTACATTTTATATATTTGTATATTTTATACCAAAGTCACATTATGTTGGTATTCATCATGTTTCTGACAATGTTCTCTCCCCCTCAGGGATGATAGTAAGAAAGAACATCAGTGTATACATATAAGTTATAGTTCTGAGATAACTGCACGACTTAATTGCATAACATTTTATGCTTGTTGCACAATTACATAACATCAGAAACCAAAAAAATGAAATCTGTTTTATATTTTTGTTCTATGAATATGAGTGTTCTTTTTTTGACTCTTGTCTAAATGACAGCCAATCAGATACTTTAAACTCAAATCAATATTCCATGTCTATTTATGTGCTCATTGTTAGTATAATTGGCTGTGGAGGCAGGATAATTTACATTTTGTTGATCATTATTGCAAAATAAACCACTTTATTTGGGTACTCTGCATTGCAATATGGGTCTCATTTGAAGTAATGACTTGCTAACTGTATGTGTGGTGTTTATGTATGGGTGGTCTTTATGAATTTTATAGTGCACTAATTTATATACTGAATCAAATTTAAGTTATTTAGGGAGTCCAAAAAATCTGGATCCACTAGTGAAAACACATATTTTTATCAATTAACAGCATTTGTAGAAAATATATGATACTGCAGGAAATGAAATAGTCATATATACACAATATATAGTGAATATGGGTATGTTAGATACATCTTACTTTATAGGTTTTGTTTTATTTATTACAAAATAATGTAACAGTAATTTAAAGGTGGGTTAAATAGTGTAGGGAAAACACCCTAGGAAGTAAAATTAGCTCAAATGAATAAAGAGTTGTTTAGATTACGACTGAGCAACTGATTCGTCCAGCGTTCATTTGCTCGAGCCGTAATAAGCTCTTTTTCGGATATAAATATCCAACAATCGTGAAAACACTGATTAGAGCACGGTAACTTGAAATCGACAGTTTAAGACATTAAATCATAAAGCACATAATACAAGACACTTTCCTTTTAAAATCTACAAGAGATTTTATTTATTCTAACACAAACTAATCTAACACAAAGGCACGCACATACACACACACACACACACACACACACACACACACACACACACAAATACATTCATACGCGTTGCAGTAAGAAGGAAATGAGAGAGAAAGAATTTTGAAAGAGAGAGAGAGAGAGAGAGAGAGAGAGAGAGAGAGAGAGAGAGAGAGAGAGAGTGATCTGATTAACCGAATTCCTATCAATGCATTTCAAAGACCAGAACGAACCATGAATCATTCATTTAAATGCACCAGTTCAGTTTTCATCTGGAGGTACTTGCTTGCGTTGACTTAAAGGTGAATTTCCCTCGTCGTGCAGAGAGGGGTTTCCCAAGTCGATGATTGGTCCAGATCAGGTCCGTGTGGAACAATGAAGGAAGTCTCTTTGTCGCTGGAGTTGAAGCGGCAAAAGTCGTTGGTTGAACTTTGCGGCGAATCTTAGGACACGAGACTTTCAGCGGTAAAGGAGAATTAAGTAAAAGAAAAGAAAAGTGAGTGAAGGTTGAATGGCTTGAATGAGCTGCTTGTCTGTTCTTTCTTGTTACTCCATTGTTCTTGGTACTTGTCTTGGCTTCTTTTCCCAGAACAGAACCAACTCCCTGTTCGTTTACTAACCAACTTCTCCCGTTCACTATCTTGCAATATGATCATTTAAACTTAGTTGTTTGTCACACCTCTGAGGAGTCCTGGCCAATCAGACATTGTCCTGTTTCAAGCGGGCCTTCCTCTGCCCCCAATAAAACATAAGTGTTACATCCTGTTTCTGCTTCAGCAGAGAGTGCCATTTTAACATAATTTCTATTAAATGGAATACAATACATTTTAAACAGATTTCATTCAAGTCAGGATATAGGAAAGGGGGAAAGAATCAAATTAAGTCCAAATAAGGCATACTTTCAGTCATTCAGTCAAGAGTTAACACATTTACATGAATTGTGAGTGTTCTAAAGCCTAACTGTTTACAGGTAGTACTTGTGGACACATAATGCAAAATGTATGTAGTTAAAAGATGTTTGATAAGTTCGTTAAAATTGTTGGAACAATTTTGAAGCAATTTTATTTGTTCAACAGTCTCTTTGGCTTTCCTGTGAAGTAAGGAAACAAAAGGGTCTGGATTGTCTCTCTGTCTTCTTGGGTGACCCTTTGGTATGTCGCTTCTTCTACTATCAGGAAGCATGTGTCGTAAAAGTAATCAGCCTGGCTTTATCTGCAGACGGGCCAGAGCCGGAACCTCAATTCTGAATTAGAATTATGTTTTGAAAGAATCATCTGAATGATTCATTTGCTTGGGTAGTCCACAGTTCCTACAATAGCATTTAAAAAACACTGTTTGGAAGTTAGTCGGGCCGACACCAACAACAAAGGTGTAACCAATCAGCATTAGGGGGCGTATAACTGTCGAGGAGAGAGAACGAGCAAGAGTGAGATTTGAAAGAAAAAAAAAAAATACAAAGTGTTCAAAAGAATATCAGTAGAATGAAGGTTTATTACTGGGCAAGCACTTTAGGACCTGCGTTTATTTTAGAAATCATTTTCTGTTCACTTGGGCATTTCCTTGATTTATTTAAATTTTTGTATTTTATTATACTGTATTATATTTCTATACAGTCAAACCAAAAATTATTCAGACATTTTTGATATATTTTTACTAGTGGGTGCAGGGCACTATAAGTGAGGATAGCAAAATTAACTGTAACATATTATACCCAAAAATTCACGGGTTCAAAAATTCAGTGGACTACCAGTAAAATTGATAAAAATTTTGAACCAAAAATTATTCAGACACTTTGACCTGACCATGTTTTGCTTAAGTGTTATCTGACATAAAGATTTTTTTTTTCTGACACAGTTTAACTCTGAGATCTTGTCATATTTTATTACCATTCAGTGAATAAACTATTAATGAATGAAATGTTCAAGGTGTTTGACTGTATGTGTATGTATGTTTTTTGTATTTCTCTTCTTTAAAACACTTTATAAATACTGTTTTAAAAGGTGTTATATAAATAAAGCTTTGCTTGACTATTAGATTGAGATCTGATGGCCATTATAGTGAACAGTTCATTGTCATGTTCAAGAAACAGTTTGAGATTATATGAGCATTGTGGCATGATTCATTATCCTGCTGGAAGTAGATCAGAAGATGATACACTGTGGTCATAAATGGATGGACATGGTCAGCAACAGTACTCAATACTGTTTAAATGATGCTCAGTTGGTACTAAGAGGCTCAAAGTGTGCCAAGAAAAAATATCCCCCACACCATTACACAGGATTGATCTACTTTCATGAGGTTTATGCCAAATTCTGATCCTCCATCTGAATGCCACAGCAGAAGTCCAGACCCATCAGACCAGGCAATGTTTTTCCAATCTTCTATTGTCCATTTTTGGGGAACCCATGTGAATTCAGTTTGCTGTTCTCAGCTGACAGGAGTGTGACCGGTGTGTCTTCTGCTGCTGTAGCTCATCTGCTTCAAGGTTGGATGTTTTGTGCATTCAGAGATGCTCTTCTGCAGACTTCGGTTGTAACGAGTTTTTATTTCAGTTACTGTTGTCTCTCTATAAGTCTGGTCATTCTCCTCTGACCTCTGGCATTAACAAGGCATCTTCTACCACAGAACTGCTGCTCACTGGATATTTTCTCTTTTTCAGACCATTCTCTATAAACCCTAGAGATGGTTGTGAGTGAAAATCCCAGTAGATCAGCAGTTTCTGAAATACTCAGACCGTCCCATCTCACACCAACAACTATGCCACGTTCATAGTCACTTAAAACCCCTCAGTTTGAACTTCAGCAGATCATCTTGACTATGTCTACATGCCTAAATGCATTGAGTTGCTGTACCAAAACAATGATGATGTTTTGGTCACGACTGTTTTGGTAGTGACAATTTTAGATACTTTTGAGCCTAGGTCAAAGATGATAATACATGGTTAGCTAGCACAGTTCTGAACAGTTGTACACAGAAAAAAAACTAAATTGTATGGAATAACACCCAAAAAAAAGGTGTTCGGTAGTGATGTTCCTTAAAGTTACACACAGATTTTCAGACTTATGAACACATTTAACTCAAAATGATGCTACCTATCTACTATGAAAAAGAGGCTATGAGAGGGAGGGACACCGGAATATTTCCTGATCAAAAATGCAGGACACACTCTTTTTTTTTTTTACATTAAGTTTCATGATTTAAAAATATAAAATAAATATATATTTTTAATTCACTTATAAAAAATAAAGCAAAATATATTTTTAAAAACAACAATGGGAAACAAATGTAAAAATAATTTTCAATATCATTTTCACAAGTTTAAATTTAGGGGTCAGGGTTCGGGACAGCCACCTCCCAATTGAAAGTACCCATGCAATAAATGATGATTTTATATATATTATTAACCTTACTGATATTTTAAATATTATTGTGGGATTCAATAGATAATAGAAGGATCTAATAAACATCTAAAATTAGAATACTTAAATGGTTTTTAATTTTTTTTTTTTTTTTTTTTTTTTTTGGTTGTGGGACAGCAGTTTGCACCAATTCTTTAGAATGGCCCATATATATATATATATATATATATATATATATATATATATTTATAATGTTACAAAAGATTATACTTCAAATATACGTTGTTCTTACTAATCATCAAACAATCCTGAAAAAAAGAAAAAATATTGAGCAGCAAATCAGCATACTAGAATGATTTCTGAAGGATCATGTTACACTGAAGACTGGAGTAATGATGCTGAAAATTCAGCTTTGCCAACAGAAGAATAAATTACATTTTAAAATATTTTCAAATAGAAAACAGTTATTTTAAATTGTAATAATATTTCACAATATTACTGTTTTTACTGTATTTTTAATTAAATAAATGCAGCCTTGATGAACAGATGAAACTACTTTAAAAACATTAAAAATCTTACAGATCCCAAACTTTTGAATGGTAGTGTGTGTGTATATATATATATATATATATATATATATATATATACAGTACAGTCCAAAAGTTTGGAACCACTAAGATTTTTAATGTTTTTAAAAGAAGTTTCGTCTGCTCACCAAGGCTACATTTATTTAATTAAAAATACAGTAAAAAACAGTAATATTGTGAAATATTATTACAATTTAAAATAACTGTGTACTATTTAAATATATTTGACAAAGTAATTTATTCCTGTGATGCAAAGCTGAATTTTCAGCATTGTTACTCCAGTCTTCAGTGTCACATGATCCTTCAGAAATCATTCTAATATGCTCATTTGCTGCTCAATAAACATTTATGATTATTTTCAATGTTGAAAACAGTTGTGTACTTTTTTTTCAGGATTCCTTGATGAATAGAAAGTTCAAAAGAACAGCATTTATCTGAAATACAAAGCTTCTGTAGCATTATACACTACCGTTCAAAAGTTTGGGGTCAGTAAGAATTTTTATTTTTATTTTTTTGAAAAGAAATTAAAGAAATTAATACTTTTATTCAGCAAGGATGCATTAAATCAATCAAAGACATTTATAATGTTACAAAAGATTAGATTTCAGATAAACACTGTTCTTTTGAACTTTCTATTCATCAAATAATCCTGAAAAAAAATATTGTACACAAATATTTTGTACAATTGTACACATTAAATGTTTCTTGAGCAGCAGATCAGCATATTAGAATGATTTCTGAAGGATCATGTGACACTGAAGACTGGAGTAATGATGTTGAAAATTCAGCTTTGCATCACAGGAATAAATTACTTTGTGAAATATATTCAAATAGAAAACAGTTATTTTAAATTGTAATAATATTTCACAATATTACTGTTTTTTACTGTATTTTTAATTAAATAAATGTAGCCTTGGTGAGCAGACAAAACTTCATTTAAAAACATTAAAAATCTTAGTGGTTCCAAACTTTTGGACTGTACTGTATATATATATATATATATATATATATATATATATATATATATATATATATATATATATATATAAATTTATATATTTTAGGGTATTAAATCTGAAATAAATCTGCACATTCACCTTTGACCTCTGACCTTGGCTGAAACACGCTTCGCTCTCAGCTGTCCCTTAGAATATATATCCGAGGAGACATCACAAAAAATAGGGAAGGGTCATGTATCCTTGTGACCTAGTTTTTCCTGGAGCAACCAGCGTGTATCACGTTGCCCTCTAGCGTTAACTTCCATGTCCCATGATCAACGTGACCAGGTCGACTTGCCGGCAAGAGACTGTGAATGTAACTGATTGCACAACCATATATTGTCCTACTGGAATCCTCTGTGCGCCACAGAGAATATTTTGGTTATAAAGGGCTCAAATAACATCCTAATTATATAAACCCTACACTGTGATTATTGAGGCTGACAGTGCACTAAACATAGACTGATTCAGTTACAGTCACCTGGAGTCAATGCTGTGGTCAAGCCAAACGCACACATCTCCCCATGCTGAGGCTTTTTTTCTCCAGAGTTCTGTCATGTTTCGTTGTTCAGTTGACCTTAACAAGTAAACTGAGGACCAAGTGTCTTTTTTTTAACAAATACATTTGCAGGTAGGTCAACCATGTTTATTAATTGATAGAGAGCTGTATTGATATGAGACTGAACTTCTTTTGTGATTTGGAACTATAATAATAATAATTTAAAAAAAAGCCTTAACCCTCATATTCTATCATATTTTCTTATTCTGATTTTACTGCCATTTTTTTTACACTGTACAATGTTTTGCCAGGTAATATAAAGGGCCAGATCTGGTAGAAACAATTCCTTAAAGTAACACTGGCATTTTTTTTTAATAGCAATTAATAATAGAAATGTCAAAATCAACCCAATATTTTACTTAGTTTTTTTTTGTTTTGTTTTTTTTCCTTCTGACCTAATTCAAACTAGCTGTTTTAACCCTTTTTTTTTTTCCAAGAAGGCATTTTAGCTGTTAAAATGTATGGTATGTAAATTTCTTTTAATATTTAGTTAACCTTTTCTTTTGATAAGAATATGTATTGTGTTTTATACCAAATTCTTTTAAGTGAAGATTTTTTTTAAACATTATTTATTCTAATTAAATTCAGTGCAATAAAAAAGAACAACATGTACAAGCTGCTCAAAAATTGGTATCTAGAATATTCATCATTATTCACCTGTATCTGACCCATAACGATTCATTCTGGTTTAATCAGTCTGATCGTTTGACCCATGTTTAACATGTTTCCTTTCAGGTGTCATGATGAATTATGTAATGAAAACACTTACAGATCTAATAACAGGAGAACCAGGGTTCAGTAGTTCATTTAAGTGCTAAATACTTTTTTTTCTATATATTAAATATACATTTAACCTGACTGATTCATATTTAATATAAATCAACCTGACTACACACTTACAAAAATATTTTTACATGGTCAAAAGTAGAAATTGAACTTTTTTTAAACAATCAATAATAGCAATTTCAGAATCAACACATTATTTTACCACTTGATTTTTAAAATCTTTTCCTCTGACCTAATTCAAACTAAGAAGGTATTTTTGCGATTTTAATAATCTTAAATTCACATTTAAGATTAATTATGGTCATAATGTTTTTATTATATTATAATGTCAGTTAACATGATATAATGTTTAATAGTTCTTTAATGTACATCCAGAAATACTGTGATAATGTGCATTTGTTGCCTTAAGGTAAGCTAATTTATATAGAATAGGTTTATTCTGTCATATAAATAATTCAATTAATAATATTTTTTTATTTTGATCTTTTGAATAAACCCAGTTTATTGAAATATGTATTTATTTCTTAACGAGTTAACATATTTGACGTTTTGTATTACTAATATCTATGTTTGAATGTGAAAAGAACATTTTTTTAGACTTTTGATACTCGAGTCTTTTTTTATTTATTTTTTTGGGACCAAGTTTTGAGACAGCAGCGACCACAGCACTGTTGCCATAGCTGCAGTTTGGAAGCATGCTGAAGCAGGCACATGTCCCAGCGGCGGAGAGCGGAGCTTTAGTGGGGATTAGACACAAAAAACACTGTCCAGGTGAACGACGGAACACGTGAAACGGCCGCTGTCCACAGCAGAATTGGGACATGGCAGGAAATGCAACACGAAGACAATTGTGATAAGGGATCAAAACCAGCATAAAGACGATCAGTTCGATACAGACTGAAAACTGTTCGCACGGAAAGCTCAGCAAACACACAATATAAAAGACGCAATTGTGCAGATGTCATAAGCTTGATTTGACCCTTAAAAACGTTGTTTGTCAGTGTCTAATATAGTCGTTGTATTAATTTAATATTTTAACTTTGAATAAAATAGTTTATAAAGTTTATTTATACCAAAGTCTGTCTGAAAACTCGATTCTGATTGGCTGGAAGGTGTGCAATAAAACTGATTGATGCACAGGTAGTTCCAGTCAGTTTAATCACTGTTCTATATTAATGCGCTATTTTCATTGAAACGCACAAAAGGGCTTTTCACACTTGAAAAAGTTAACCCTGGGTCATTCTAACCCCTGGTAAACGAAATCCTGGGTTATATTTATTCACATTTCACACAGCTCATACTATACCCAGGGTTAACAGCTGATTCATAAGCTACTGTTTCACACTGCACATACCTAAACCGCGGGATAAAGTCCTTATCTGCATATTTGCGGTGTCAGTGTCACTGACTGGACAAACGCAGCACGTGACCTGTTTACATAAAGGCTCTAGCATTGCGGGTCCTCATATTACACATTGCTGAGTGTAATATCAAGTTTTTTTCTGAGTGAACTTTCGAGCGTTTTCCTATGGTGCCCCGGACATGACATGCAGGAAAAAAAATAGTAGGCTAAATCGTACACATGATTTATTAATTCGTTCCCTAGATTTACTAAATCGTGCGCACGATTTACTATTTCGTTCCCTCAATTTATAAATCATGTGTATTATTTATAAATCGAGGGAACGAAATAGTAAATCATGCACACAATTTAGTAAATAGAGGGAACGAATTAGTAAATCGTGCGCACGATTTAGTAAATCGAGGGAATGAAATAGTAAAAAAAAACGATTTAATTTTTTTTTCTTGCGTGTCATATGCGGGGCTCTGTATTTTCTATTGCCGTTTGACATTCCTACCATATGCAGAAACTACTGAAACTACTGTTTATACATCGCACGGTGTTTCCGTGACTTCCCAAAGCGCATGAATATACGGCACACCATTGGTTGTCGGTTTCCAAGCGTCTAGTTGTAACATTCTAACACAGCATCGTTTCACACTGTACAAGTTTGGCGTACAAAAGCAGTGCTAACCCCGGTTAAAAAGCGGTGCTAAAATTACAAGTGTGAAATGTTCCTTTACCCCGGGTTAAAAGCGATGTTTAGAACGACGATGACTCAGGGTTAAGCACAGTGTGAAAAGCCCTTGAGAGACGCGTAGGTCACGTGCGCACAGAAACATTCAGGAGCACAGGAACGTATCAACGCTGCCGCGCGACTTTTATTAATAAAATAGTTCGCTACTGAATCACTACATTATATTTCTCAGCAATGACAGGGGTAACATTGCTGGTTTTGAAGTAATTGAACTCACAGCTTCGTTGTTAATAGAGAGAGCTGAACAGACACAACACAGATTCAGACACGCATCTCTCTCTCTCTCTCTCTCTCTCTCTCGATAATGAATTAAAATAAATGCTATAATTCATTTTATTATAAATGTAATCTTACGCACTACTTTATCTCTGTGTCTAATTCCGCTTCATGTCGGGCGGTTCTTTGCCTCCACGTGCATTAGAATTGTTTTAATGCACATATTATCCCTTACATGTTACCACCACATGACGCACATTTTTAAGTTAACTGACAAAATATTTTGATTATACAGTGAAAAAAAAAAAAAAAAAAAAAAATTAAGAAAGATTCATATATTTTCTGTTATTCGTGTTATTCATATCTTATTCATATTCTTTAGTGTTATCATTTCATTAGGCCTTTATAAAAATATAATTTATTCTATATAGAGTTCCTAAACATTTGCTGCATGACAAAGATTTAATTAAAATAATTATTACCATAGAACAGGGGAGAGATGGTTTTATATATATATATATATATATATATATATATATATATATAATTTCTAAGCTATGAATGACTGATATCTGATATAAACACATTCATGAAAATATCCCCATACATACATATATATTACATATATGTATATATATGTATGTATGGGGATATTTTCATGAATGTGTTTATATCAGATATCAGTCATTCATAGCTTAGAAATTACCATCTATTATAGATCTTGATATTCACATTAAATTACCATATTCACAAATTACCATAACATATAAAGGGAGATTATAAACTGGTATTTATGTGAAATTTGCTGAAATTATTTCCAGTATCAAATTGTTAAGATACAATTATTCATAAATGCAGTCAAGTCATGTTGGTACATGAATGGGGTCACCTGAAACAAAATGCAAGATGTTTTTCTAATTAGCAATTCCACCGAACACTTGTTGTTACATCAGGAGATGTTGGAGCGGGGCCGTGCGTGGCCATCCTCGCTGGTGTCACGTTGATTTGTGGAGGATCAACCTGAAGACCCTCCCTCCCTGCACAGCCAGATAAGAGGCACACGCAACATTTGGGATTAGTGTGAGTCTAAAAGCAAGCGAGGAACTCTGATTTAATCAAAATTTGGGTGAAAGGAGGACTTTTTTTTTACCCTTATTATATGAAGGATTCTCAACAGCATTGATCAGAACATTAGCCAGAGTAACATTTTGTGCTGGTTCTGGAGTTTGGACAGGTGCTGGATGAAGATGAGGATGTTGTTTTTTTGCACTCTGCTTTTCCTGATGGGAGGAGATGTTCTCCTGGCCTGCTCTCTGAAGAACTACACGCTGTTCGTGGAGAGACACGAGTGCGGTCACTGCATGGCCATCAACACCACCATGTGCAGCGGAATGTGCTTCACGCAGGTAAGAGCCTTAAAGTTTACCACGCAAATTCATGGAGATAAAAGAAAGAAAACCGACCAAATCAATCCCAGAGGTTTCATGACGAATGATGTTTTCTGTTTCATTTTGTGTGAGGCATTTATGACAATGAAGAGCTCTTAAGTGAAGTCTCAAAATATTAAGAAATCATTATTATATTGAATTTAATATTGAATATATTAAAAGTATTGACTCATGAACAACTATTATCTTATTCAAAGAATATATTATAAGAGCATAGTTCTGTCTAGTATATGCTTTTTGTGTATGCTGTGTGTGTGTTTCTGTGTAAGAGAGATAAAACAGAGTAAGTGAAACAAGAAATAAGAGAATATTATTCATAAATGACTTGTTTTGCTGTCATAACACACAGGGCATATGGCCTACATTATGTGAAATGCCAATAATAAGAACAATTGTCTCTCATTAGTCTGTTATATTTTTAAATGTTGCTTGTGAATCAAACCAGGCCTCCCCAATTTCATTTTGACCCTGAGAAATATAAAAGCATACCATATAAAATATATGGGCCGGAATCAAACTCTCAGCAGACTACAAATAACATGTGAATCAAGGTAATAATAATGGGTCACACTTTAGATTACTAACTATTAACTACGACTTTTGCCTCAAATTACTGCTTATTAATAGTTAGTAAGGTTGTTAAGTTTAGGTTTTGGGTAGGATTATGGGATGTAGAATATGGTCATGCAGAATAAGACATTAATATGTGCTAATAAACAGCCAATATCCTAGTAATATACATGCTAAAAAGATTTTAAATAAAGTATTACCTAATACTGTCATGCGTATTCTTTATTGTGTATGTGACAGGACACGAATGTGAGAGGATTTGTGGGCAAGCGTTTCCTGATTCAGAGAGGATGCATGCATCGTTCTGTGGTCTATCTTTCTGCCAGGATGCCTGGCTGTCCCGTCCACATTGACCCACTATTCTTTTACCCGGTGGCACACCGGTGCCGCTGCATGAAATGCAACACTGTCAAGAACGAGTGTGTCTACAAGCCAAGTCACATTCCCAGCAAATGCTCCGATCACCTGCATGCAGTCTGAGAATAAAGAACGAGGACCTTCCCTCCTCACTATAAGATTTTTTTCTGATAACCTTTATTTTCTAATGTTCTGAGTATTCTGTTAGAAAGTGTTTTTGAATTCAGGTATAAACAAAACGGTTGGTTTTAAAACAATGCTATATATATAAATTTTATATAGTGTCTAGATGAATAAATGAATATTGCAGGTGACAGAAAGTCTTTGTTCTGGTTCTTCTGCCTGTATCTTTTTCACTATACATTTCTGCATTAACCTCTCAAGTCTCATTTACTGTAAATCATAATATCATTCACTACTTTTTTTTTTTTTCTTTTTTTTTTAACAACCAAAGGCTTCCTTTTTACTTGGCATAGAAAAACACCATCAGAGCAGCAAAATACATATTTAACAAAAATTATTAAAATTCTCCACAATAGTGATAAAACATTGATCCATGAGAACAATTTAAAAATTGCTTGATTACTTTTTACGTTATATCAGAAGGGCTCGTGGAATATATTAACTTATTAATTGCACAGCTTATCAACTACATTATGTTTACATGTGTGTCAGAAAAAAATCTGCAAAAATGTATTTTAAAACTGTTACGGATTGCTAACAATGAAATCAACGAATATAAATAAGGGTTGCGAAAACTGAAAAATAAACAAATGATAAAATTTGGTTGAAAATTGCAAGCAAATTTTTGATTTGTGTGATTTTTGTTTTTAATATAACTATCCGTATCACTTTTGACAGTCAACATTCATTCAATAGGCTATAACTATAAAATAGAAAAGATGATATAAAAAAAAAATCAAATTAAATGTATGGTCATAACATAGTATGAAACATATCAATTGAAGTTTATTTTCAGTTGAGAGTTTTTCCAGTGACAACAAAAATAAAATTATATTCATTAACTGATTATACTATCCCTTTTTTGTTGTTGTCATTTTTGCACATATTTATTTATATTTATATTCATCTAGAGTTGGTAAACATCCTCTTTCTTTTTTTGCCACATTAAAAATTCTTTGGTGAATTCATTGAAAAATCCTCACCTGAATGTGAAGCGAAAAAAGCAACTGATAACCAGAGGACCATGCAAGCAAAACTTTCTATTGTCGTTTTTTGAATAGCGGTCAACAAAATATATAATACAATTAAACTAATATTATAATTTGGTTAAAGTTAATATGATACTTCAGTCAACATTTATGAAAGTAAAAAAAACAAGTTTAAATTGTATTGTATTGTAAAATTGTATTGTATATATTGTCTCATTTTACCCACAATTAGACATTTCACATTTTAGCCAAACCTAAAAATGGCACAAGCACAAAACAAATGTGTATCTCCACTGTACATTAAAAGATATTGTACCGTGGAGGGCAATGATATATAATTTACATTCATTATTTTGTTGACGCTTTCACCTACAGCGACTCAAGGAATGTTTATTACAGGTGCAGCTATAATTAGGTTAAGTGAGGTTAAGGGTCTTGAAATTGGTTGATAAAGGACACAATGATATTTGATTCTTGGAAAGAACCTTTACAGATTTCAATCTACAGTCTTTCAATGGTCAACTAGTCAGTAACCTTCTACTGAGATCAGTACTATTTATATTTATATATACTATTATAATTATATTCTATTTATGCACCATTTATAAAGTTACCTTTTGCTGGTTCAAGTATTTTATATTTACCGTTCCTTTAACAACTTAACTGAAACAAAAATGTTACCATTGTGAAAAAGAAGTGCACTTTAGCATACTTTTATAAAGTGTACTTATTACGCAAATAATATAACATAATTAAATGTAATGTTTTCAAAAACAAATGCAAATGTATTATAGTTTAAATTTATATTAAGTGCAATTAGTTGAACTTATAAGTGAATTTTTAATACATTAACCAATGTTTCCAAATTATTGTAAAAGTGTTACCAAACTTTGTGATTTATTAGCTCTCAAAACTTTACCAGCACAAACATTAAACAGGACCAAAAGGGAGTTCAACAAACAAAACATTTTAGCACAAACTCTTCTTACAAACATGAGATAAGTGCATGTTTACCATGTCAAACTGAAGAACTCCAAAGGAGCAAAAAAAAAGAAAACCAGAATTGCTTGTCATTGAAGACAATTGTTATAAAACAGAGAAATCCAGTCCATTATTAGAATTGACTAAAATGAATGAAAAGCAATAGATATGCAGTTGCGGTCCAAGTTTATATACATCTGAAAAACGTTAACAATTTTAGCAATAAGAGGGATCGTAAAAAATTGCATGTTGTTTTTTATTTAGCACTGCCCTGATTAAGCAATTTCACATAACCGATGTTTGCATATACTCCACAAGACAAAATTATAGCTGAATTAAAAAAATTCAAAATCCATTCAAAAATGTGCCTACACTTGGTTCTTAATACTGTGTGTCGGTACCCGGATGATTTTTTATTTTGTGGACTCATTTACAGCTATTAAACAAAAGTGAAAGCATTCACTGCTCAGGGTGGCAATGCAATGCATCAGGAGTGCGGAGGTGTAAACTTTATAATAGTGGTGTAAGAGTCCATCAGTTTAACCCAGTGTGAAAAGATGCATCTCAAAATCATACAGTCACTGTGAAAAGTATGCAGAAGATGCTGGAAAAGCAAAGACTGTGAAGGATCTGGAGGATTTATCTGAAGAACAGAGGACAGTTAAACTGCTCAGGATGAACAAAGGACTTATCACAAAACAAGTATCCAGGTAATGACACACAATATTAAGAATCAAATGTATGTAAACTTCTGAACTGGGACACCTTTTACATTTTTTTTTTTTATTATTCAGATTTTATTAAAAAAAAAAAAAAAAGAACTGGCAATTTTAATGTTCTCTCTTATTTTGTTAAAATTATCAACATTTTGCAGATTCTGCAAGGTGTACGTAAACTTTTGAACACCAACTGTGTCACCTAAGTGATGAATTACCTCAATCATCAGGGCAAAATCGAAGTAGAAAGCTGGGAGAAGATCCTTCACATTTTCCACAAATACCAGGATTTCCCTCTATCAAATCGTCTTCACTGACACTTTACTATGTTTCAGTAAAACTTAATTAGACAATAAGGGTCCAATTCTTACTATTAACTAGTTACTTATTATCATGCATATTACTCGGTTATTGGCTGTTTGTTAGTACTTATAAAGTACATATTAATGCCTTATTCTGCATGACCATATTCTACATCCCTTAATCCTACCCTAATACCTAACATTTAACAACCTTACTAACTATTAACAAGCACTAATTAGGAGTTTATTGAGGCAAAAGTTGTACTTAACTACCTATACCCTAAACTAAAGTGAGACTAATTAAACATTATTACAAAGTACATTTTTTAAAAAGTGTACTTAAGTGTGTTAGGAAATATAGTCATGAAAGTGTACTCTCTTTAAGTACACTTAAGTGGGCCTTTATTTTTAAATATACTATATTGTCTGCAAGTACACTTTTTAAAAAAGTATACTTTTAAGACTTTTAAGAAGTACTAAAAGTACACAGTCAATACAATTAAGCACACTTATTTTTCACAAGGGTATCTTTCAATGCTTTAAGATGAGGCAACAACACTGGAAAAAAACGATGTATAAACAAATTTCACTCAGAAACTGTCACAGTCACCAGCTCAGTCACCCTCAACACTACACTTCCCAGAATCCCTCCTGCTCACCACCTGCACGCTCTCCTCAATCACCTGCACCTGCAATCCGCCACCCTCCTTATCACTCATCAGCACTCCCTATATCAGCAGTCACCATCCTCACCACAGTGGTCTGGTCTTGTTTATACTAATGGACACTTACCTGAACACCTACCTGATTTACTTACCTGCTACCGCCATCGTCCTGTTTCTTCTGTCACCAGTCTTCAGTCATCTGTCTCCATCTACCAGCTCATCAAAGATTTGTTCTGCAACACAAGATCTCTGTTATCATCCATCTAAGTCATCCTCAAACATTCTGACTGCAGTTATACTCACCATTAACTCAGTCCTGCTATTGATTCCGGTTTCTGCAAATAAATACGAATGATTCACTACTTATCTGTGTTGTCTCCTTCTGTGTTATGACAGAAACTGCACATTGAATTAAATGTGAAATTCAAGAAAAGAAAAAAAAATCACAATCTGAACTATTAAAAATGAATTTGATGTTAATCAATTTTACATAAATTGAAGTGAAAATACAAAAATAAATCCTGCCATATATTAACATTTTTACATTTCAGCACAATAAAAGTTGAAGTATATAAAATATTGTATCAATACGATTATTCTTCATGTAACTAGCACTTCTTATAAATTGTTTAATAGTTTAATAGTATAAATACTGAGTACTATTAAATAACTACATGTACTTACTATAGAGACATGATTGTGGTTTGGTTTAGGGTAAGTTACTTGTAATTCTGCATAATTTACTGTTATTACTAGTAAGTACATGTAGTAACGTGTAACTATGGCACTGTAAAATAAAGTGTTACCAATAAAATTAAAAACAAAGAATTTGTACTATGAAAGTTTTCTGATAGTGAAGGAAATATTCCAAAAAAAAACAAACAAAAAAAAAACAATTTGGAGTCATTCAGGTATAGACATGTTAGAGCATGTTTTGGATGAAATCCCAAACATTCTTATTTTTTTTTTAAACCATTACGCCCCCCCCCCCCATTGCAGATTTACTCTAAAACCTCCGAATGCACTCTAATGTACTCACCTAAAATCCTTAAATATGTATGCAAGTGTGTGTGCAGTAGTATAAGTGTCTGTTTGCATGCTTACTGTAAGAAGATCCTGCTTCTCTGATTGGCCGTGCAGTCAGTCCTAGTGGAGACACACAGTGAGGGAGTGAACACCAGTGTTGCCTGAAGCTCCTGGGAGGGGTTGCTGTATATAACCCCTCTCTGCTGCTTTGCACAGTGACTGCTCCTCTGTCTACCTCAGTCCTCAGATCACAAACCTCTCACCATGTCTCAACAACCAATCAGGTATGGAAACAGAACCACTGTATGTTGTGTACTGTATTCAGTAAAAAGACTTTTGGTGCTGCAGTGTTAATGTAATTAGTCTGAACCTGTTGATTTGAACTCTTATATACAAGTGTCAACCTGTCATTGCCTCTTTTGTCATTTATCTTTACCTTCGAAGCAGTGCCTTGATTTTGTACAAATGTGAAATGGAAGAATGGGTTAGGACCAACTGAAAGGGTTAGGAATACAATGACTATATTGTTGGTGGGTACTGATTCATTTATTTGCTCTTTTCTATTCCTCACAAGCCTCCCTGCCAAGCTCATCAATGGTGGAGTTGCTGGACTGGTGGGTGTTACCTGTGTGTTTCCCATAGATCTTGCCAAGACAAGACTCCAGAACCAAAGAGGAAGCCAACGGGTCTACAAAAATATGTATGTTTGCATTCCACATTTGTAATATTTAGTTTATTTTAATTAATTTAGGATCTTTGTTTTGTCTATTCTAATCCACTTTCAAAACTTGACACCGAACACTTATTGCAAGTTTACTAAAGCCTAAACAAAGAAAGCAGTTTCTTTGAAAGAGAGTTCCTGGGAGAAAGTGAGATAATTACCTGTTATGGAGGCCCGAAAACTAGTTTTTCCTTTCTCAGAACACTATGTATGAGTGAAAAAGGTGTGGCTTATTCAGGCTTCATTGTATTGATTTAGAATGCTGATATAGCTCAGTAGACAACAATAACATATTCTTATTATTGTGCTTAGGATGGACTGTCTGATAAAGACTGTTCGATCTGAGGGATACTTTGGAATGTACAGAGGTAAGTAGTTTTAAATTGATACAATTTTTAAAAGAAAAAAATCACTCGACCTTCATCTTTTCCTAAAATCTAAAGCCCCTAAGGACATCTTCATAAAGCAATATAATTTGCATGTCAGCACTTTATACCATTTACATGAACTGGAGTGAGGCACTGATCCAAAATGATTGGACTGAAATGGGTGTTGGTCTGGGAAGCTGTGTTTATATACCTTTAACTGTGACTTACTTTTAGATATTTGATATAGTTTGCAAAGTTCTACATTCGCAAACAAAATATTTTATAAGAGGATCCAAAGCAAGAATTTCCCCCACAAAACTTGAAAACAACAAAATTAAAGTATTCTTTGTAGTGGTAAATATTTGTCATAGATGGACTGATAAGTTTTCTTCCTACAGGTGCAGCAGTCAACCTGACACTGGTGACTCCTGAAAAGGCCATCAAACTGGCCGCCAATGATTTCTTCCGTCAGCGACTCAGTAGGGGAGAGTATGTTCCCTCTGCTTCTATCAAAAAATTGTGCTGTGCTCAAGAATAGTCAAGAATAGTACATGAAAAGAGGGTGAATGATACACACCTGTGTTTCAGACTCAAGCTGAGCGTGTTTCAGGAAATGCTGGCTGGTTGCGGGGCAGGGATGTGTCAGGTTATTGTAACAACCCCCATGGAAATGCTCAAGATCCAACTTCAGGATGCAGGACGACTTGGTGAGTCATAAATTACTGACCCAAGTTCACCTTCTATCATGATGAATCTACAGTTTTCAATGCCCTTAACGTTTATGATGTAAACAATCATCACATCTGAGGATATGTCTTTCTTGTAACCAACACGCTTTTCTTGTTTCCCCAACACACTTTGTATGAATTAGTAGACTTGTAAGGTTTTCTTTGGGAAGAAAGATATTTGACAGGCTGTACCATTTTTCACATCCAGTGGCTCAGCAGAGGCACATGCTCCACACTGTGAAACTTGGAACGGCCAGTCCAGTCCTGAACTGCTCGTACAGTGTGGGTCCTGTGTCTTCAACCAGGAAAGTGTCAGCCATTCAGATTACCCAGGAACTGCTTCGCACAAAGGGCATCCAGGGACTTTACAAAGGACTAGGTGCAACCCTCATGAGGTAAGACTACATCCTGTAATGTAAATGATGAGGCAATGCATCCTATTGCTTAAACTGTGGTTGGGGCAAACAGAATATGAACAAATCTAATACCACAGGCCTAAATAAGAGGTAACACTAGCCTAAATATCACAATCAAATATTGGTGTAAAGTTGGGGTGTCCAATCCTACTCCTAGAGGGCCCCTTTCCTACCAAGTTTAGCTCCAACACATCTACCTGGAAGTTTCTAGTGATCCTGAAGTCCTTGATTAGCCAGTTGAGGTGTGTTTAATTAGGGCTGGAGCTAAACTCTGCTGAAAGGTGGCCCTCCAAAATCAGGATTGGACACCCATGGTTAAGTTGGACTTGCCCCTGGAGCAACATACTTGTTTATCCTAGAACATTGCCATCAAACAACTGTATTATAGAGTCAGGTTATGGCAGAGTGAGGACACATTCAGACTGTCAGCAAAAAGATTTTTTGCATATCCAGATTTTATCCAGATGGGTTTTTGGAAGTCTGGACAGCAAAAAACAAAAACAAAAACACACACATGAAATCAGATTTTTTCACATCTGATTCAAACCATGTATGGAGGTGGTTTGAAATGCGATTCCAATCAGATTTTTACAGATGCATCTCAGTCTAGGCGCTCTGGCTGCTCAAATTGGTTTCAAATTGTCTTTTGCATCACTCTTAACACGACACACAACAATAACGTCAAAACATGAAAATGTCAGAAGTATTTAAAAGGTTTTTAAATGGATATGTCCAAAGAGGAGTTCTGCACTGCGACTCGACAGGGCACTAATTTGGAGAGCGAGATGATGCACATCCATTTTGAAAGCCTTATCACAAATATGGGTACGCCTACGTCGTTACCAAAGCAACCCATGTAGGTTATGTCTGGACACACAAATCTTATTTGATCACTAGCAATTAATAGTGCAGACAGTCTGCCTGAAAAGATCTGATTTGCCTGCAGTCTGAACATAGCCTTAGAGCCTTCAACAACTTTCTTAGTAGCCTGTCATTGCACTCAAATTTTAGGGGTTGGTTGGGGTTAGGGCTGTAATTGTTTGGTAGGTATGTCGGACAAAAGACGCTGATCCACGAACGTCCAACAAGTTATCTCTCTAAAACAGACCTTGGGTCTTCTTCTTACAGGGATATCCCCTTCTCTGTGATTTACTTTCCACTGTTTGCCCACATCAACCAGCTGGGCAAGACATCTGAGGAAGACGACGTGCCTTTTTACTGGTCTTTTATTTCGGGCTGTGTGGCTGGATGTACAGCGGCTGTGGCAGTCAGTCCTTGTGATGGTGAGTGTTCAAGATTGGCTGAACAACATGTATTTGAATAGATGTTAGTGTATGTGCAAAGAATAAGGCTGTTCCATCTCTATCCAGTGGTGAAAACCCGGCTGCAGTCACTCAATAAAAGTGCCAATGAAGACACCTATAATGGCGTGTTAGACTGCATCAGGTATAGTATCCAGTAACTTGGATAACGGACATTCTGGGAAAGAGAAATAGTAACCACTTTTGGTTCCTCTTCCTGTTGTATTAATGATAATGCTGCTCTTTCTTCCTACAGAAAGATAATGCGTAAAGAAGGGCCAACTGCTTTTCTGAAGGGTGCCGGCTGCAGGGCGCTAGTCATTGCTCCACTCTTTGGAATTGCTCAAGTAGTTTACTTTATCGGTGTTGGAGAGTTCCTCTTAGGACAAACCCCATTCAACCTTTACTCTGTCTAAACATCTTCACACTATGAAACCACCTGAATTAAACTTTAAAGACCAACGCAGCTACGATGCGACTAAATATTTGAGAACAAACCAACCTGGTCGAATTTGTGATAATTTATATGAGATGGTAAAATTGTTCAAATCTGGGTCATACAAAAACATACAACCAAAACCTACTTCACCATGACTGTAACCTGGAAGGTTATATATGATCCAAGTTATAGGACATCCCACGATTTCGCCATCTTGTGCAAATTATTATGTCTTTCCATGAGTGTGTGTTGAAACAAATGTTTTTTGGAGAAGACTGATAGTGTCTTTACATGCTACCTTTAGCATATTCAAATGGCTTACTGAAGAAGCTATATCATTGAACATGATTAGGTTTCTTTTTCTTTTGGAAATGTATGGTCAGAGACAGTCAGATTTATCCTCAGTGAGGGTTGATTTGAAAGCATACAGTCATGATTCATGCACTCAATGAGCCAGACAATCTTGTAATGTCTGTTTTTTCTATACACATGTCCTTCTTTATCAGTTCCTTCCTACCTGTCTTGTGATGTTTGTATATGCACAATATTATGCAGGCGCTGCTGATTAATGTGGACATTAGTATGGAGACATATCTATGAAGACATTGTTATACAATATACATGACTCTAAAGAGACACACAGAGACAGGATGTTTGATTCCTGCTGAAGTGAGGAAAAGGTTTTACATTAACAGAATTAAAAGATATTCTGTTCAACCTAACCTTATTAAATTGTCATACTTAGAGCTTTAAACATGTCTGTACACGTCCTGAACCTTTCTAAGTAGTTCAAATGTTCAGAAATCGGTGATTGGAGTGGGATTCACATATTGAAATGTACCAAATAGAAGAAATATGGAACTGAACAGTGGATTGACATTAGGACCATGACAAACTAAACTCAATGTTAATTTCACAATGTTCCTGATTTTGCAGTTAGTATGTGCAAATACATTTTTATACAAAAAGTTTCTTGATTATTTTCAGCTGTTTTTAAATGTGAAATGCCACAAAATTGTTTGGCATGTTTGGCTAATCTATTTGCTACTAACACTGGTAATTAATTTAGAAACTGTTGAACACAATAACACAATACATCAACCAACCATTTTTAAGATGTAGTGAAGTATTTGAAATTTCAATTTTGAAATACTTCCAACTATATTTTTTTATCAATATTTTTCAAAATGATTGATCTGCTTTATAAGATGGTGTTAAGAGATGGTGAAAGACACTAAAAAACTAAATCTAACAAAACTAACTCAGAACAGGTGATAATTTGTAAAAACAACAAGAAAAAAAAAACCATGCAATTAATTAGTAGTGAAATAGTAGTAATCAAGCCTTTAAAAAACTGTATCCTTAAATCTTAGCAGTATTGAAATATAACACTTATTTATTTTTAGCCCAAAACGGAATAAAGGTTTTGCACAGTAGCCTATGCATTAGATATGTGTTCTTCAGTGAAAATGACAAGTTAAAGATTCAAATAGCACGTGTCGCAGTAGTGTAAAGAAAAATCACAAATATACAAACATCTAAAGTGCTTGGCGAGTGTTAACTAAGAACACATCTATGTTGGTGAAAAGTGCACACTGTGCACTGCAGCTGAAACTTTAGCCTGTGTGATTCTGTCCAAGAGCTTACTGCATAGTATTCACTTGCAGCTGACGTGCAGTTCATGTCAGAAAGACAAGACAAAGTCTTGACTGTGTGTACGTGATCAACTGTAGTTAGCAGTGTAATTTACTATAAATTTGGTTTTATTTTCTAACTTCTGTATTTAAAGGCACAATTTTTTTATTTTTTATTATTTAAAATAAATCTAAGTTAATCTTAATAATTAACCAGCATTTGTGTTTGACTCCGGAGCTCATGTGGCAAGAAATATAAATAGTAACACAAAATCATTAAAAAAATTATACATTTCTGAGCTTTCCCTAGTAAGTTTAGGCACTTTTAAATCATTTTAAAATGTTAATTTTTCTGTTTATATATTTCTATATTTTATATTTTGTACATAAACAGTTTCATATCCAAAGCATTTGTATTTTTTTATGCCAATATTTTGTCAGAAATTACAATTCAATGAGACATTGGCAAACTACTTGGTGGGACTAAATAATGTGTAAAACTATTATATATATTGAAGCATTACTTTTCACCTTATGACTGCAAGCCAGTGCCAAATTCACACTGCAGGGGTGTACACACACACACACACACACACACACACACACACACACACACACACACACACACACACACACACACACTATATAAGACTCAAGCCCATGATATCATGTGATACAACATGGATTCAAGATTGTGCTACTAATATATCACACACATCCAGTGCCTTCGATTGCAATCAGTAGGCTACTAAGGTCCTGTGGTACATCCTACTCAGTTTACTTGGGAAAGCAGGGCCCATGCACCCATAAAAATCTGAATTTAACAGATGGTTCTGATAAGATTGTATGTCTTATCGGCAACATGTCGCTGGTGATATGAAAATCTGAAAAAAAAAAAAACAAGACTCAGAAACTTCAAACAAGTTTATTTGTTCTCGTGCTGCAATGTTCCTGAGAAACCCGAATGCTATTTTGAATTGATTTTTTGAACTCCAGAAAATAAATTAAACACACAAATTATGAACACTAACATCAAAAAAATTTCAGTGTTGTGTTTACAGTACAAAAAAAAATAAAAACAAAAAAAAATTCTCTACATCGTTTACACAAATTGTATGAATGACACACCAAAAATAGTTTACAACAGAGCCTCTACTTGAAGCTACACGCTCCATACTAGTTGTTTTACAGTCTGAACAACCACAAATGTGTTGGATAACAGATCTACATCAACATTGAATGTGAACGGAACACTTGTTTCATGTGTTACTCTCTGTTAGCATCGACTACGACGTATCCTAATCGCTACTCTAATGCCACTTCAACTTGAGGAACTTCAGCAGTGATGCACCAGCAGAAATATATCTGACCAACCAATGGCTGTCCCATTATAAATAACAAAAAAGAGAGATTTTGTCCCTTTTCCAATCTTTTCATGAAAAAAGTGTTAATATTAAGTTGTCTTTTCAGATAAATTAAAAAAAGGCACCTTAATATTCAAATGCTACAAAATCATGAAGCAAAAGTTACTGTACACTGGCTAAAGCTGCCTTCTATACACATCAACCACACAACACAGATCTTCATGATTGCTACAACTACAATAAGAACCTATGAAACTCTCACAGATATGTACACAGAAATGTAAGTCTGTTTAAGTTCAGTTAAGTGGAAATTGCGGTTCGTTACAATTTGTAGATACTTCAGTGTTCATTCCAAAATTTTGAATTTGATCATTTAAAGTTGAAGGGTAGTTGACAATATATATATTGTTCAACATCTAAATTTTAGGGTAAAAATGTATGGGTTCAAAAGTGTGAGACGTTATTGGAAATCCAGGAAACAAAATCTAATTAAAACCTCAAAATACGACATATGGTGCAGATGTACCTTGAGTGACCTGAGTTCGTGCCTTGGCTCGAGGTCCTTTCCTGATCCTGTTTCCCTCTCTCATTACTTCCTGTCTCAACTTCACGGTCCTATTTGATAACTGGCAAAATCACAAAAACAAAAAACAAAAAAAAAACTGACTAATTATATAATGAATGTGTGATATTGTAGAAAGGAATCTACATTGTCAATCTCATATTAATATGAGATCACCGAATACATGTCTGATTTATTCATGCATTTTATATAAATGCATGGTGAAAAAAAAATGTTTAAAATAGTTTTAGATGTAGCATGTCACAATTAAGGACACTGCTTAGACTACAGATGGTGAATGAATCAAACAAATGATTCAAATGCTTTTCATGTCTGATCCGCTTCGTTTTCACAGAACAGATGTTTGGATGCAACCACAGACAGACGGTAGAAGGCACAAGATAGTATCAGCCTTGAGTCTTTACTTATAGCTACATGCACAAAATAACCAGGCAACTCCACAACATAAGATCCACATAAATGAGTAGATTTGGCTCCATCGAGCCAGAGAACACCATGCTGTACCGTCATCAGTGGGGGCTGCAGCTGTTGCATAACAGAAACCCAATCATCTCGACAGTGTTAGCATGAGTTCAAAAGCAAGAAAGCAGAGTAGGAAATGTGTGTTAGTGTGTTTTTGCTGAAGTTGAAAGAACATGGAGAAATTCCGAAGCAAGACTTAAGAAGGCTTACTGAACGATATGGTCTTCAATAATACAAGGATACCTCTAAAGATCTACATCATGTGAGTTTAGAGTTCTGTGTGGATCCTTCATAAATTTGCGTTTGCAATCTCTTGATGACAAAGAAGACTACTTTCTTTGTGTACTAACATAAAGTGAAAGGCATCTGTGGGTCTTATCGCCGTTCCCACCCGGCCGTGGGATTGCCACAGAACCCCTGGCATCACATTACACAATATTTTTATCTGACATGTGAAGCCACACAGCAACAGCCAAGAATAGCATAAAAACACAAATCAGTGTGCACTAAAACTGAAGTCAATATCTAAATTATATTAACACAATTTAAAGAAATAATGGAAAGGCATCTTGTTTTTGTCGCATTTGGAAAATCCAGCTCAGCACCTAACCAGTAGGCATTAAATAATGACAACCCAGCAATCTGAAACAGTTAAAACAACCAGGCTGGAATAAGCTTCGGGAGGTGTACACAGTTATGAACATGGAGTTTGTTTTCAGCTCCTGAGATTACAGGGTGGCAGAAGAACACCTTGAACTTGGTTGGAATGTTATTGTTGTATATGCAAGTCCAGTGAAGGTTAAGTGTCAAAGGAGAAAGGTCATTTCAGGGCGAGGAAGACTGTGTTAGATCATCTCCCTGCTGTTCCGGATTGCACAGCATAGGACCATACTGAAGATCATGCCAATAATCTGTAAAAAGAGAAGATGTTACACATATACAAAGATGACATGAAATTTAAATTGACACTGTTTGCTTTCTTAATAATTAGCCCTAATATTACTGTATACAGTAGGTGCACATTATTCTAAATGAATCACACAAATTTGGCTGAGAAATTAACCCCAAAAGATAAAGTCATTATTGTGCTAAATGAGAAAAGCATCAAACAGACATTACAAAAAATAGCTTCAAGAAAGAAATATTTAATTTGATTCAACATAGAATGTATTACATGTTTAGGCTACAACTGTCATGGATCCCTTGTCCCCGGAACTCCATTTCCCATGATCCTCGTGTTTCTTCACCTGCACTCACTTCCCTCGTCAGCTCCTCATCATCACTCATCACCTGCACCTGGACTCTATCATCATCACTCCCTATATATTGGACTCACTCCCTTCACTCCTTGTCCGTTCTAAATGTTATATCGTATGTGTTGGTTGTGTTATGCTCCTTCTATCATTAAATGCCTGTTGATTGTGGATGTCCGTATCCGTCTCGTCTCTTGCAACCAGCACCCGTAACAGAAGAACGGACCAAAACCGTTGGACCTCCACATCACAAAATGGGTATCTTCCTGGTCCCTGTACCCACAACGGCTCATATCGGGGCTACCACTCCTTCACCACCTCTCTCTGCGGCGGAACGGCTCATTGGACTTTTCCAGGTTGGTCGTTCACTGGAGAGGTATGTGGAGGAGTTCGTAGAGCTCGCTTATTTGACAGATTGGTCAGATGCTCATTTGATCACCCTGTTTTTGGATGGACTGGACGAGGACACCATCCGCTTTTATGAACCTAACGATTACGTTTCCTTAGCTGATGCTATAAATTTAGTTTTGTATTTAAATTGCTCCAAATTCTTTGTCCAAGAGGTTCAGGATGTTAAGTGTTCCTCTCGTCCAGTCCTTCCAAAAACACGGGCAGCCTGGCCAGTCTGCCAAGCTCCGTCTTCCTCCTCATACCCCTCCAGTGAACTTCCTTCCTGTGTCACACCGGACCCTCACTCCTCCACTGGGTCCAGGAAGAGGAAGAAACCTGCTCCAGCCGCCGCCGCCGAGCAATCCGCTCCAGCCGCCGCCGCCGAGCAACCCGCTCCAGCCTTTCACGGGCCGCCAGAGGATGCTGGCTGGTTGATAGACTTTGTCACAGAGCCCATCGCTCCAGCCCTCAACGAGCCCTCAGCTCCAATAGCGGCCAACGAGTCCTCATCTCCGGTCTCCGCCGCCGAGCCTGCATCTCCGGTCTCCGCCGCCGAGCAATCCGCTCGAGCCGCCGCCGCCGAGCAATCCGCTCCAGCCTTTCACGGGCCGCCAGAGGATGCTGGCTGGTTGATAGACTTTGTCACAGAGCCCATCGCTCCAGCCCTCAACGAGCCCTCAGCTCCAATAGCGGCCAACGAGTCCTCATCTCCGGTCTCCGCCGCCGAGCCTGCATCTCCGGTCTCCGCCGCCGAGCCTGCATCTCCGGTCTCCGCCGCCGAGCCTGCATCTCCGGTCTCCGCCGCCGAGCCTGCATCTCCGGTCTCCGCCGCCGAGCCAGCCGCTTCGGTCTCCGCCGCCGAGCCAGCCGCTTCGGTCTCCGCCGCCGAGCCAGCCGCTCCAGCCTTTCACGGGCCGCCAGAGGATGCTGGCTGGTTGATAGACTTTGTCACAGAGCCCATCGCTCCAGCCCTCAACGAGTCCTCATCTCCGGTCTCCGCCGCCGAGCCTGCATCTCCGGTCTCCGCCGCCGAGCCAGCCGCTCCAGCCTCTCACGAGCCAGCTCCTATTACAAACTTTGTTATGGAATTCTCCAGCCCAAAGACTGTTTTCCCTCCCTGCCTCCCTCTCCCACCTTCCTCCCATTTGTGTCTGCACTGCACCTCCGCCTCAAGCCTCCTCACCCAGATCTCCACCTCGGCCCTCTGGTCGATTACCGTCACCCTGGCTCCTACCTCCCTCATCTCCACCATGGCCCATCAGTCCACCAGTCTCACCAGTCTCCACCCTGCCTCCGGTCACACATTGGTCCCTCGTCAGCCTGCCCTCACCTCGGGACTGCACTCCTCCGCCTTCGCTCCGTCCCTCCGTCCCTCAGTCTCTGTTGGCCTCCTCACTCCCTCTTGTGTTCCCTTTGTTGTGTGTCTACTGCGGCCTTCTGGAGCCCTGCCTTCGCTTCGGTCGGCGGAGCCGCTGGTTCCGCCATCTCCCGCCGGTCCTTCAGCGCCGCCTGGGCTCGACGGCTTTAGGGCTTCGCTAAAGGCACCTGACCCTCCATGGCTGCCCGCTGCACCTGACCCGCCATGGCTGCCCGCTGCACCTGACCCGCCATGGCTGCCCACTACACCTGACCCGCCATGGCAGCCCACTGCACCTGACCCGCCATGGCTCATGGACCCGCCCTGGAGACCTCCACTCCTACCCATGCCTCTCCCTGCACCGGCATGAGGTCTCCAGGGCGCCCCCCCCCCTCCCCGGGAGGTACTGTCACGGATCCCTTGTCCCCGGAACTCCATTTCCCATGATCCTCATGTTTCTTCACCTGCACTCACTTCCCTCGTCAGCTCCTCATCATCATTCATCACCTGCACCTGGACTCTATCATCATCACTCCCTATATATTGGACTCACTCCCTTCACTCCTTGTCCGTTCTAAATGTTATATCGTATGTGTTGTTATGCTCCTTCTATCATTAAATGCCTGTTGATTGTGGATGTCCGTATCCGTCTCGTCTCTTGCAACCAGCAGCCGTAACAACAACAGCAATGTTTTTTTTTTTTTTTTTTTTTTATAAGCTGCATCTGAATTAGTATTTAGATATATTTACAGACCAAAAGAGTTTGGTTACCAACATTCTTCATAATTATCTTATTTTACGCTCTGCAAAAAGAAAGTCATACAGGTTTGAAACAAGAGGATGAGTAAATGTAAATAAACAGAATTTTCATTTTTGGGCAAACTATCCCCAAAATGTGAAATTATTAATATTATTATTATTATTTTTTTTTTTAATGAAGTGATACTCTAAATAAGAAAATAAAACTGCCAGTAGGTGGTAGTAAATGTCTGAGTAAGTCATTGAGTCATTCAATTATAAATTCGTTCAAACGGCTGATTCATTCAGAATTAAGTAAATGGCTCTCTTTATGAATGGGCCATTGAATCATTAGTTCACTGAATCATTGAATCAATCACTTGAAACGTGGATTCAATCAGATACTAAACACTGCTGTGTGTTTCTTGGAGATGCACAAAAGTTCTGCTGTGGCTTTCTAAGTAATATTTTTGTTGGCAAAATTAAAACAATAATAAAACATAACATCTTATTTGTTGAACTGTTGTGTTTCTGTCACAAAGATGAAGAAGATGAAGATAAGGGTACACAGGATGAAATGTCTTTAATGACAAAATAAACTCAAAATAATAATAATAATAATAATAATTTAATTTGCCCTGCCGGGCCGTTATGCCACTGTGAAGGGCTAAACGGCGTCCACCAGGCACGGTATCAAAGTGATTAACTGTTTTATCCAAATCCACATGCATGGACCGTTCAATGTTCAGTTGCCTACTGCAATGTCCGAGAGTGTCTCCTGTCTCATGGTGTTTTTCATGTTTGTTTTCAGTTGACACAAGCAAGAAAAAAATTTCTTTCATATGATGCAATGTTCATCGGAACAGTCAACAACAACTTAAAGAGGTTGCCAGTGTTTACTAAACCGTGGACTAGCTTTGACTCTCTGAACAGTGAGCTTTTCTTGCTTGTGGCCTGAACAAACCATTCATGTGGACTTCACTCAGGACACGCGCTGTCTGTGGAGGCCTCAGTATACTCAAGCCCAAAGTATACAGTAATTCAGCCATCTGCATTCTGCGACTGTTCGTGCACTGTCCGTGTCACATAATTTTCCAAATCAAGAGGGTCTGTGGACATCTGCACACCCTGTCCATGTGCAGACAAATTTTTGTGACTGCACGGACGGTGCGCGTACAACAGCGCATGTGCGAGTGACTTGAAAAGTCCTCTAGATAGTGTGCATGCGCCGAACGCGTTTTTTCATTTCAAAGTATGAGTATACTTTGAAAGGCTTGCACGCTCAACTGTGTGTGAGATGGAGCAGAACGTGGAAAATGTAGTATACCCAGGCCTTAACCGCTACAAATTCTAGCGGAGCTCACATCGGGAAACTCCATGACTACAATAAATATGAGGGACTAATGTTGCCCATGTGTGTGAAAGAACGCCCCCTCCCGGAAGGCGTGACCTTGTGGCATGGAGAGGAGAAGGCTTAGGAGGAGGGCATGGAGATGTTGCAGGGATGGTGAAAGGAGATGGTGAAGGCATGGTGATAGTGGGCAGAAACAGAGGAATGGTAACATCCGGACGACGCCGAGACCCTTGCGGCGATGATGACGGAAAGCCGATGGCACAGACCCAGAGCACAGTGACAACAGCCCATGGCGAAGTTGGGGAGGGGGGAGCCAAGGTGGTGTAGAGGCTGACAACAACTCGGCGGACGTCCAACTGATGCGGAGCCGATGGATCCCAGGGCACAGACGGAGAACCGATGGAGCTGAGCGACATTGCTTTCACAGGAGGCCTAGGCAATGCCACAGGGAAGGAGGAGCTCGCTGCAGCTGTAGGGGTAGAGGAACAGAGCGCAGCGGACTGCCCACAAGTCTGTGGTGGTAGTAGAGTGACGACTGACCAATGGGGAGCTGGTGGGACGAGGGAACCCGGTGGAGCGTCAAGGCCGAAGATGGAAAGAGCCAAGGCGGAGACTAGAGTTTGACGGGCTGAGACAGAGCGAAGTGATCAGAGGCTGAAGGCGGAGCCACAGGTTCCACTCGCTCAGGCACTGATGGTGGTTACTCGACCTGAGGCTCGACATCATAGCAGGGCATCCCCAGAGACGGCGAAGGGCTGCAAACCTTCAGCAGAGGCTGGGCTGGAGGACTGGATGAGCTCTGCAGTGACGGAGGAAGATGGAGACTTGATAAGATCAAAGGTAATAATTTATATACCATGCAGGTCTTAGTGGTGTCCTGAAACAACGATGAAGATTCAGAGCAAACTGACACATCAAGTCCAAACAGTTCTTAGTGCTATCTAGAAACAGCATTGAGGAACACAAAACAGGGTGGGATAGGGTGGGAGTCAAAACCTCCGCACTGAAGTCCATTAGCCAGTCCTCAGTCACTATTTCCACCAGTATACCCTCAGCCACAGGTGTCGTGGGCTCACACCCCTGGTCAGACTCACTGTGTGGCTCCTCTTCCGGGTCAAGGGTCAGCGCTGTCCTCTTCTCCTTGGGCTCTGGCTGACATGTTGTGGTGAGCAGTAGCTTTCCATCTGCAGGGGGTTCACATGATTTCTCTGTGGTCGAAGGTAGTGAAACAGGCTCTGGGTCCGGCTGTGTTCTGGACCGGAGGTAGACACTCTCCAGACACCGGATGATGGTGTCACTCTAGTTTAGTCAAGAGGTGTCTGGGAGGTCTACAGGGTGGTAATAATTAGCCCCGATCCAGAACAATGACTTTAGGGTCTCGTTGTTCAAGGGTATGGTGATGGCAAGACGACAAAACCACTCAGTGTAGCTTAAAAAGTCTACACTCCCTCGAGCAATAACTGCAAATTTTGCAGCGTAATCATACTTGGGTCAGTCGTTCTGTCACAAAGATGAAGATGAGGGTACACAGGATCCAATACGAAATGTCTTTAATGACAAAATAAACTGACAGACAGAAGTTGTAACAGTGTGTGCGTTAGGGCTGGACGATTAATCGAAAAGTAATTGAAACCGAAATTCAGAACCTCTAACCGACGTAATTTTCCCATGTCGGTTATTTCGGTTTTTTAATCCTGTTAATACTTCCCCCTTAAAAACATAACTGCGTGTGTAGCCACGTGACTCCGCCCCGTCCAGTCAGTGGCATAAAAGCAAAACACGGAGGTGAACGCCGGTTCAATACATAGTGATGACGCGCGAGCGGTGAGCTTTGCGTCTTGCGTCTTCACTAAACTTGGTCAGTTGTATTTGTTTTATGGTTTGGACATTCAAGAGATTAGACGATCGGATGTGTATTATTATATCGAGCTACCGCGCTCGCATAGATATATACATATATCTATGCCGTGCTCACGCAGCTGCATGTGGCACGAACACTCATACAAACAGCTGCGCAAAACGTGAAGATCGCGCGCACACAGAGGAACGCAGAAACTTGTCAGCGCTGTCCTGTGATTTATCACTAAAATAGCTAAGAAACTTAAAAGTTATAGCATCTATGTTTTCTATTTTTGAAGGAACTATTTACAACCCACAGCTTCACAATTAATAGAGAGACGGTATGACTAATTCACACACGCAATCACTACCGGTAACGTTACTGTGCTAATTTATCTTTATCTGATTTACAACAAGCAGAAACCTGTAAGAAATGTTACAAACCATAGATATAATAACTGCTAATAGTGAGCTATGATGTCAGATCACTCTTTCAACAGGAAAAAAAATATCCCACCTTAATAGTCAATCATAGGCTATTTACAGTACAAACCTTGTCAGTGAACTATGAGGGCAAAAAAAAAAAAAAAATCAGACATAAAATAATCGTTCATTAATCGTAATCGAGGTAAAATGTTCAATTAATCGAGGTTTTGATTTTAGGCCATAATCGTCCAGCCCTAGTGTGCGTGCAACAAAGCTAACATGAACACACACACAAACAACGACCAACAGCTAAGAGTGAACAGGAAGGAACTTAAATACTTGGTGGTGACGAACTAAATGATGAGCAACTGAGATGAATGGTTAGTGTCCATGGAAACAGATGAGTGGTGGTAAACAAAGACAAAGAACACATGTGACAGATGAATACAAACTAAAAGTCCATGACAATGAAACTAAGAACAAACAAAACTTAACACGTGTGACAGTATCACATTTGCACTCGTGTTATTCGGGACAAAAACAGCACTTGTGTGATATTTCTTAACTATGTCATATGATATAAATATGAGACAAAAACTCATACAGGGATATTGTTGCCCTGATATCTTGAATTTTAGGGGCATTCTAACTGCATTCTATAGGCTACATCACGCAGTGAGTTGTTGCCCTGCATCATGTTCGTCACCAATCAACTGTATGAAATGTAAGATGACCTACGTTGCGTTAAATCATTTTATGTGTTATTTTTACATAAATAATTAATTAAATTAATGCATTAAATTGACACCCCTAATATATATACTGTACATATATACTGAAGACAGAGATGGAAATAAAAATTTACTAAATTGACTACATTTATTGACATATGGGAATTTACCATGACTCCTGCGATTCCAATTCCCACATAACCCACGATGAAGAGCTTACTGTTGAAAAACTCTTCAATGGCCACATGACATGTCTGCAGACAGTGAAACAGATTTATAATATTTATCTTAATACCATATCCTTCTACACCAGTGGTTTCCAAACTTTTTCTGCCAGGCCCCCCTTTTTGTGAATATATTATTTTCAAGTGCCAGAGTGCTGGAGTACGTCAGAAATACAACAGGGCATCAGTTTATTGTCAGGGATTTTGTCTTGTCATGCCACATCCAGTGTAGACAGCATCACTGAATGTAATGGGTTCTATTTGCTGTGTTCTATTTGACGCATAGCTTGTGTCATGTGTAGACACGTTGTTTTGGTAGTTGTGATGTTTGAAGTAGATTTATTGTCTGCTTTACGTTTACCTAGCACTAGCAGTCCTTTCGCAAACTTGTCCATGCTAAGTGCAGAACCATTTATCATTCATTTATATTTTTGCAAGGAGGGAGCCATGATTAATATGTTGTGTTCAATTATTTACTATGTGGCAAGTAGCTGCATAATAAGCTGGATAATTTCGCAGTGGGGTCTTGTATCATCCTGAAGAGGTTTCTTTTGTATAACAATCTGCTGACTGTCAGGGACAGATTAATGCCCAGAGCACTAGACCAGAGAGGCTGCCCACCCCCCAGCACCCCTGCTCAACAAGAAATCAGTGTGGTGTGATGCATCGCTAAACCCATACACAACGTCATAGCACGTCCCTGCGGACTGTACACTATCCCTTAGCCTTGCCGAGCCCCCCTTTACATTACTCCATGCCCCCCAGTTTGGGAACCACTGTTCTACACGAATCAGTTTCAATGCATGTTGAACAGGCATCACACTAACTGAAGTGTTTACAATTTTAAATTCTAAACATACTGGTATTTACCAAACAAATTTTTCTACTTATTGCATAAATAACAATTAATTTAGGACCAGATATCCTTACCTTGTTTGAACTGATGTCTTGACACAAAGTGGACTTCGTAGAAGGTGAGCCACAGCAGTTCAACTGTAGATGTGAAGAGTTACAAAATTTTCTTAGACAAATATACAACCATTATATTATATTTAGTATATCAGTGGTGTTAGTGTGTACTAAAACTGAAACTATTTAGAACCGATAATTTAAATGAAACTGAAAAAATGCAGTAAAATAAATATTAGATGAAATACGAATTCAAAATATTAATAAATACTGTATATAATAATAATAATATTATTATTATAATAATTATAATAATAACAATAATAATAATAATACAAAAATAGCAGTGATTTATATTTCAACTTATGACTCTAATAAAAGCATATGACATTACTAAATAAGTGTTGTATTCAGTAAATATTGGTTCCCTTTTGAGGGAACTCGACACTGATGTTATGGGAATGCCTTTGGTGTGCACCGGTGTCTCAAGCACATGTAAAAATATGTCAATCATTGGCCAGCATGACTATAAATACACGTCATCAGCTTTTTTGACTTCAGGAAGTGTTCTGTTTCTTGTGATTCTTATTTATTGTTGTCTTTCTATCAACGATTATAAGATGGAAGCAAGATTATAAGATGGAAGCCTATACATTTAGGAAGTGTTAGGAAGAGAAAACCATGCACACAATCTATGTGTGTTTTGTTTAGGAGCACATGTGGTAAGCTCTTGAGGGAGCTGGGTGTGTTCACTGTGATCATTTCCCAGTAAAGAAGATCCTCTCCTGTCTGGCTCTTTTTAAGGGGCAGTGAGAAGACTCAGATTGTGTGGATCACAGATGAATTTTGCGGAGGTATTTGAGATAGGTTCTTCCCTTTCTCAGATTTCCTCAGCTAACTCTGAGGCTCTCAAATTTGATCCGTAAGCCCACACTGCAGCCTCTTCCGATCCAGTTGAGAGCATGATGTTGCCCAGATCTAATGTTGCATCTACCACCTCCTCCCATAGCCCCAGGTTTGAGGAGTTGTTGGAAATTATGACCCATGCCACGGCTATACTCTGTCTAGACTGGTCGGTGGAGAAGCAGGAGGTTGTTCAGGGCAGACTAGATGAAAAATTCCTGCTGGGTCATCAACATTCACCCCCATGCAAGCCTTCCGTTTCTCCCTGATGTCCACAATGAGTTGTTGAGATCATGAGTGAAACAGTATTTGTCTTGTGTAGTCACTAGTTCACCATTGAATTATTCAAATGTGTAAGAGCTATGCGAGCACGGATATGTGAGGATGACCCAGGTAGATCTTCATTGAATGCTCCGTTTTGCCATCCAAGCTGCGTCAAACCATGTTGCAGCTGGTGGGCAAGGCATATGAGGCCCATGTAGGTCTATGCAGCCCTGCACACCATGGTGGTGTTGCATTTGTACTAGGCCTACCTTCTGAAGGACCTGGATCAGGGTGAGGGACTGAGACCTGAGACAATCCTGGAACTCCACAGGGCCACAGACCTGGCCCTTCATGCAACAAAGCAGACAGCCTGTGCCATCGACCGATCTATAGCTGCTAACATTGCCACGGAGCAACATCTATGGCTGCACTTTGTTGAGGATTAAGGAGAAAACTTTTCTCCTTGGTGCCCCTGATGCCAGTCTCTTTGGTAATAGTGGTCGAGTTGTGAAAGTTCAGTCTGCGGTGTTCCAGAGATTCATCCCTTGCTGCATCCATGGTTGATCATCCCCCGTAGCTCCCTCAGACCGTGAGGGTCAGAAGGTGAGTGTGGCAGTCTGTGCTCCCCCTCCAAGGAGTCGGGGATCAAGGCAGTGCACATTTTGACTATCAGGTCTCTTCAAAGTCAGGGTGTTGGAGCACAAAAGGTTTTTGGAGTGGATTTTTCTTGAGCCTCCAGTAGAGGAAAAAAATGATAATAGAAGAGAGCAAAATAGCTCACTCAATGCGAGCTCAAGCTGGTGTGGACCTTCCATGAGATCAATCTTGAGCAGACATTTTACTAGTAGGAGTCAAGTGGCAGATTAACAGACAGTTTGGTGCCATATTAAATGTGATCTGTAGTTTATCGCCCTCTTCAGCTTAGAAAGTGTGGAGACAAGAAATAGTCATGGACTATGACTGTTCACTCCTCTTGGCGAATGCTGCTTATTAAAGACATTCTACTGAGACAGGGGCTTAAGCCTGGGGAATGGGTATTTCTTAAGAAGTAAGGCCCACTCCATTATTCATTTGGAGGTGATGTGAACATTCTTCTCTGATTCAAGGAAGCGACGTCAGCAGTATTTTTAGAGCAGAATATGGAGTGTATCAAAATTGACATCTCACACTCTCATATGTCGCCCTCTCCAGTACATTATCAATGGAGGTTTAAGTACATCAATCCACTTTCCTAAAAAGGTCTGCTAGGTAGGAGACAGCGTTCATAGTGAACTGTATCACTATTGTGTCCTACTTTTCATCAGTTTCCCCTCCAGCATTTTCTCAAGAGTCCGGTAAGGGATCAAGCAAGCTCTCCTGAGGATATAAGAGCTCAGGGATATTTCACAGACCAGTGGCAAGTAGCAACAATCAGACTAAGATTAAGAGCTTTACAGAGGGGAAGGTGGACAAGGTCATTTTATGTGACCCACTCTCTCTGTGGCTCCTTCTGATTTACGCAATCAAAGGTAGAAGCGAGCAATGCGCTTCCCTTTCAATCAGTGGTACAAGGACAACTCTTCCAAGAAAAAAAAAAGAAGACTAGAGAAAGACTGTCACCTCAGTCCCAGGTTGGAGGCTTTTGGGAATAACCTCTTCTACTAGTACAGAGGCCAGGCACAGCTCATTCGCGGCGGCAGGAGTATGGGTGAGGCTCCAATCCATCCCCTCGTACTCCACGAGGACACCCACTGAAATGGACGATGTTGCCGGCTCACGCACCTGGTCAGACTTTCCATCAGGCTTGGCAGATTGGCTCAGGCGTTGGCTCTGGTGCTAACATCGCAGAAGCTCTGTGTCTGTGGTGGGCTCAGGCATCCTATCCTTGGGGGGCTTGGCTGGGCTCCAGATCCGGAGTGGGGCTGGCATTAGGGCTGTCGCGATAATCGCAATTTCGTAATATCGCGCTTTTGACGAGCCAACCGCAGAACACTGCAAAAACCGCAGCGACCGCGATATTTGCATGTTTTCTATTTTTTTGAAAGGCTATGTCCTTCTCGTTTTACACTTCATACACGTGTACTAAATATTAAATAAGGTAATAATGATAGCATAATGAGTACCATGGTGGTACACATTTGTACAGAGGCTCCGTAGATTTGCACTAAACAAGCCTAAACAGACAGTGAATGTGAGAGAGATCGACTGAGCGCGTGCGATTACCTGCGTCTGTCCTTCAGGCCGAGACCGAGACATATATTCGTGAAAAAAAGTTGCCGTGTCCAAGGATAGCGAAATCTCTGCATTAGCATCGAAGCATTACTGGTCAGCTGAGCCTTATAAAGTGGCGCTCAACGTTAAAATGATTTCAATAGCTTGTTTCATTTCATCTCTCTGAATGAATCTCGTTTATGAAGGCGCAGTTGAATGAACGGTTTAAAGACTCAAAGACAGTCCCTTGCCGCCACCTTGTGTCACAACAATGTAACTGCACTGAGTGACAGCCCGTCTAGAACGCGCAGAGATGAGTAACGTTAGTTCTGCTTATACTCGTGAAATATCAGCAGAAAGTCTTGTTTAGTCAGATTCGAGGATCGGAACTAACTATTATACATACAACAATAGCTCTACCATCTTATTGTCAGGTTTATGTTCTGTTTTGGAGACCCTTATTTTGACATTCTCTTTACTTCAATGCTCTATTTAGTTTCGTTATTGAATATGATCTCTCTCTCTCTCTCTCTCTCTATATATATATATATGGCGGTAATACCGCATATCGCGCTATTGAGCCACTCAAAAATACCGCAAGGGAAATTCCTTAACCGCGACAGCCCTAGCTGGCATTGGCCTTGTCCGTGACGCTGATGGTACAGATCCCTTATTTGCCAGCACCTACTTCATGAAAGCAGCAAAATTTCCCCAAGGACCGTTCACAGGCATGCGTGCGTTAGACCACTCGTTGAGGCTTGTTTGGAAAAATACACAGAGTGAGCAGTCCAGATAGTGGGTGAGGGATGTCAGATCTAAAATGTCCCTCATGTAGTCCTCGAGGGAGCGATCTCCTTGCTCCAACAACAGCAGGCATACTGTATGTAAATCCATGTTATTTCATGTCACAAATCTTGTCTAGGTCTAGTGTTCTGCTACAGTGAGCAACACTAAATCTCTTACAGATGGTCACTCATTAAGGGCCTTGGGAACTGGGAAATTCAATCCTGGACTTGGATCCCTGGGTTTCTGTATGCTTGAGTGCAGGCATTTTTCAGCAGGTATTAACATTCCCATAGTGACACAGCATCGAGTTCCCTCGAAAGGGAACACCTTGGGGTTATGTATGTAACTCGGTTCCCTGTGAAGGGAACGAGATGCTGCATAGCGTTGCCATACTTCAGGCATGCCTGTGCATCTTCCTTGATGATGTCTATCGCAGTCTTTATAGTCATGCCGGCGTGCAGAGTGACATCACATGACTGCCTTGGAAAATGATTGGTGTGTTTTCTACATGTGCTACTGGCGCACGCCAAAGGCATTCTCATAGCCACAGCAACTGATGCAGCATCTCAATCATTCGGTTTACATATGTAACCCCAAGACGTTATCTCTATTGGGCAATTTACACTTATATTTATTCTTCCTGATTAAATCAACAGAGAGACAAAAAAATATATAATAAAAGTGTAAACTCACAATGATGTGGTAGGACTGGACAGTTGTATTATTGTTCGTTGTTTCCTGCTGCTTCGTCATAGAAATGTTTTATTTCCTCAATGATCTAAATGACGAATTAAAACGTGTCAGAAAGGTCAGACTAATATCATTCCAAATGAACTCTGAATCAACATACCTCACATCATTTTCAGTTTAGTAGTACCTTATCTTTGTTGAGAAACCCAAACACTCCTGCTGCAACTTCTGCTCCAAAGATGACCAGAAGACAGGCGAAAAACTGCCATGCAAGATAGACACAGCACCTGGGTTACTTCTACTTTATATTCCATGTTTTATTATAGATTCTAGTTGTTTCTTTTTATTCTTTTCTCGAATTGAAATGTTTCAAACAAAACAACAGCACAAGCATCAGTATGATAGCAATGTATTTGATGAATTATGTCATGTTTTGTGGTATTCATTGATTTGTCTCAATCTAAAACATTCTCTCCTGTTTGAAAAGATTAAAAAATTAGTACGGTACACTACAATATTATCAAGAAAATTATCAAGAAGTTGACAACCTTGTAAGCTTACTGTCAGCTTCTCACTGAGCATTTGATTTGAGAAATATTGTTTTGTTAAACCCAAAACAGAAGAATGAATACTATCTCACTCACCAATCCCAGTAGGCACTGAGACTCCCTCACGGCACCACAGCAGCCGAAGAAGCCCACCAGCATCACCAGACCCCCGGCCGCAATGAGGATATAAACCCCTGCGCAGGACACAAGAATAAAGCAACAGTCAACATATCACATATTGAAATATTAGCAATAATACAGATTTCAAATCGTGAACTTCCAGCTGAGCAACTGCCACTGATGTGAACGCTAAAGAATAACTTTCTCCAGGTATTAGACCTCTGTCTTGACAATTAGTTTCAGCAGGATGTAATATAACCCTATCACCAGCAGAGGGAAGCACAAGCATTATGTGAATCTTTTTATGAGATGACAGCATGTTTTTGAGAACAGCGAGACCGCACACAACATTTAAAGATGATGTCATTAGCTTTCACTCCAGCCTCTTCCATCAACTTATTATCCTCATTAGAGCAAAATAGAAAGAGGCAAGGGGTGCATGAATAATCTAGAGACATAAGCTCTTTAGTTCATGAGGAGTTCTTCCTGAGCTGTTGTAATTATGCCACAGGAGACCTGGGATATGTGGGAAGTCTGGAAATGTGATCTAATAGAGAGAGAGAGAGAGAGAGAGAGAGAGAGAGAGAGAGAGGGATATTGCATCCCTTTGTCTAGCATTATTATTTAGGATTAAAAAATATAATAGAAAATTTTGAGTAATTATTGCAGTGCTTTCAAAGTCACGCTGTAGTGTATATGATATTCCTCAAACATTCAGGTCAGGGTATTAAATGTCTTCAAGATGTATAACATTTTTTAGAGAAGTCGTCTGCTCACCAAAGCTACATTTCTTTAATCAAGCATACAGCAAAACAGTAATACTGTGAAATATAACTTCAATTTAAAATACTGTTTTCTATTTGAATATATTTTCAAATGTAATTTATTCCTGTGATCAAGGCTGAAATTTTCAGCATCATTACTCCAGTCTTCAGTGTCACATGATCCTTCAGAAATCATTCTAATATGCTGATTTGGTGCTAAAGAATCATTTCTGATTAACACCAATGTGTAAACCATGATACTTTTTTTCAGGATTCTTTGATAAATAAAAAGTTCAAAAGAACAGCATTTATTTGAAATAGAAATCTTAGGTAACCTTGTAAATGTAAATATAGAACCACACAAGAAAAAGAAAAAAAAAAAGAAGAAAAGAAGAAAGAAGAAAAAAAAAAACACTTTGCATTTTCCCAGAACATATACTTCCTCTGAGCTGAGAGTGTTACTTAATCAAGTTCAAAAGCCTCTCACCAGTAATTCAAGGAAACAAAAGGAGTGCAAATTATGGATTAAACTAAAATAAAGTGTGACAGAAATAGTGAACACGACCTTTATCTTGCACCTTGACTAAACACAATCTTGGTAATACGCTGGTAATATTTACACTGTTGCCACAGTAGCTGTGAAGAAGACAATCCTTTGTCATTGCTGACTCAATAATCTAAAGTCATGTAAAACGTGTGTGTGTGTGTGTGTGTGTGTGTGTGTGTGTGTGTGTGTGTGTTTATAAACAGAGAAGACTAAGCCTGAACTGGTCACTGTCAGCATTGTCAGATGGTTTATTCCAAGCGATTATGGTTTGGCAGGTTAGCATGGTCCAGTTAACCCCTGCTGCTAGATGCTGAAACAACATCATTCTGGAAGCAAAAAGCATCTTTCTTCATTGATGGCCATTACAAATTATTTAACTATTCTGACAAAATATAATTAAAGTACCGTGTATACTACAACAGTACAATGCAAATATTACATTATACTTAAAGGGTTAGTTCACCCAAAAATGAAATTTCTGTCACCCTCATGTCGTCCCAAATCCACAAGACTTTCGTTCATCTTCAGAACACAAATTACAATATTTTTGATGAAATCCAAGGGTATCTGAACCACACATAGGCAGCAACATCATTGCACCTTTTGAGGGCCAGAAAGGTATTAAAGACATTGTTAAAATAGTCGATGTGACTGCAGTGGTTCAACCTTAATGTTATGAAGTGATGCGAACACTCTCTGTGCACAAAAAAACGAAACAAAAATAACAACTTTATTCAACAGTTTGAACTGTTGTCATATGCAGTTGATGTAGTGAACGCAGTGTAGTGCTTCCGTCTTCTACGTCCGAACTCCGCCAATAATGAGTCGGCGTTCTCACGTAGAACACAGAAGCTCTGTCACTACGTCAACAGTGAACAACAGTTTAAATAGTTAAATAAAGTCTCTATTTTTGTTTTGTTTTTGCGCGCACAAGTATTCTCGTCGCTTCATAACATTAAGGTTGAACCACTGCAGTCACGTCGACTATTTTATCGATGTCTTTACTACCTTTCTGGACCTCAAAAAGTGCAATGACGTTGCTGCCTATGTGTGGACCCCCAGATTTCATCAAAAATGTCTTAATTTGAAGATAAAAGAAGGTCTTGTGGGTGTGGAACGACATGAGGGTGAGTAATTAATGACAGAAATTTCCTTTTTGGGTGAACTAATCCTTTAATACAACCTTCAATATAAAAGTCTTTAATTCAATAAAACCTTCAATATTCAATTTAAAATAATAATAATAATAATAAAAACAGTTGAATAAGATAACAGACTGAAATTTAAGTCATTATTTACTAATTGTCATGTTTGGTTTTAGTTTCAATTTCTGTTCCTTGAACTCTTAGTTTGTATGTTCTTGTTTTCCTTTATTTAGTTCCTGTTTCCTTTGTTGCTAGTTTGCTTCCTGGGTTACTCATTATCATCACCTGTGTCTTGTTTAGGTCCTTGTTTAACTGCGTATTTATGTCAATAGTTGTTTTCAGCTCAGTGTCCAGTATCCACCTTATTTTTCACGTTAGAGCGGGCACAACCATTTGTAAATTGAATGCGTCTGGCTTCCGGTGTCATCCGCTCCCAATTATTTAAGTTTGTTTTTATTTAAGTTTGTTATGCTTATTGATTTTGCAAACTGGTATTTCTTAACGTTTTATTTTAATGTATTGTTGTAATTATAAAACACACTAGTTTGTAGTACAAATAGTTTTACCATTTAGTGCACTTTGTTATTCTTAGTTATTTCCCTTTAGCAGCTAATGAATCGGAAGTCTTGCACACTCACAGAAAATAGCTAACTTCTGCATTGCAAAGTAAGGTGGATTGCATGTAAAGCTGCTGCATTCTCTTTTTCCTGTTTACCCATTCTAGTTTATGGATGTTATTTTGGTTAATAAATGTAAAGTGCTATATTTAGATCCGCACCGCTGCTCTCCTCTCCTTGCCGTGACACTAATATTCTTCACCTCCACTGCACTCTAAAATCAAATGTGGTATTTGAAAATGTCTGAGTTAAAACTATATATTTAGGTTTAGGTGTAGGTTCAGGGTTAGTACCTAGCTATTACCGAGTCATTGTAATTATTGTAATAAGTACATAGTATATATATATATGGGGAACAGGACTGTAAAATAAAGTGCTACCATATATGTTATATATATATATATATATATATATATATATATATATATATATATATATATATATAGTAAGTCTATAAATATAATTGTATGTGGGTTATATTTGTATCTAAATGTGACAAAAAGTATGTGATGCCTTAAAATGAGCATGCAGTATTTGGACTGTGCGGGCTGCAACTCTTCAACTGAGCTGATGAAAAATTGAATATGTGACTTTGTCACTGGAATATTGCTGAGACTTTGAGTCACACTCTTTCACACTGGATTCTCTTCACAGCTTTAACTACTAAAAGCCACAAATGAGGGTGGTGTCACTGACTAAACCAAGCTGGAGGAGGCTGTCAGAGGGTAAGTATATTTTCTGACATCATGGAAGTAGTGCCCTCCTCTGCATCTAGATATAGCATTGCATGACCTCTCTCTCTCTTTCTCTCTCTCCTCCCAGGTTGAACTGTTGCTATAGCAAACCTGAAGTCTTGTGGTTTCCTCCATGTATGAACAATTTGAAATGTCACTTCCTGTTTTCAGAAACACCCAACCTCTGAATGTACAAAAACTTACGGTGTCTCACAAGGGCTGGGCAGAAGATTGTGGAAACTTTGCCCTGAGTGGCCTCAGATGTTTCCATCCAGTACCAATAAACACTAGCTCTGTCTGTATGTACATTTATTTGTTTTATGAGCCACAGTGGGGTCCAAAACTCTTAAACAACTAAATAAAATACTTTTAAAAATACTTTGCAGAACTGTATATATACTATAAGTATGATGTTTTGTATCAATTAATTATAATTATTATTTAAATATTATCATTTCATTAATTTTGTCAACATTTTCTAACATAATATTTTGTTCATAACTTTTATCCCCCCAAGTGTAGGTTTTGAAGCACATCATTTCAATGTGGTCTCAGCTCCACTGTATATTTAAATAAGCGACAGAACTCAATCAGTCAATCAGGTATTTGTTTGGAGAACTGGACATTGCTCTTTGTAAAGAGACATCTGGATATTTGTATGGCCATGGAGAATTAGTCATGAAAAATTATCAACTGACTACTTACCAATAAAGAAAGTCTCAGGTCCGTCTTCTCCTAAAAGTGACACAGTATTTGGATCTAGTCTCAGCCAGAGTCCCACAGCCAGAACCAGCGAGCCCATCAGCTGCAAGAACAAGACCAAAAAATCTTTAGAAGATGGCGCTTAAAATCCAAAGCTGCAATTTTGTTTGTGGAACACAAAAAGAGACATTTTTGAAGAATCAATCATCAAATAAAATTACTGAGCAAATGTTGATATGTCCTAAACAGGGGTGGTTGTTGGATTTTATCCTCAGGGGAATCTGTAGCAAGAGACCATTGGCTAAGTGGTGCACCTTTAAATCGACACTACTGTATAAGTAGCCTACTGGTACTTAAATTGGTACTTAAGTCAATGTCAAAATTTTTTAAATGATATAATGATACCAGTCTTTCTGCAGTCAGTTAAAATCAGTACACATGTAGGCTACTGTGCACAAATAATGCTGCTGTTTGAGCATAAACAACATCTGCAAAGTTACGACGTTCAAAGTTCAATGCAAAGGGAGATATTTTCTTTTAAAGAATTCTCTGATTAAGGACTACAACAAACGGCAAGTAGGGACTACAACGGGCTTCTTCCCAGGTTAGTGACATCACTAACCCTAAAATTGACAAACTCTGCCCCCGAGAACACACAACAAAGAGGGTGAGGCCATGTTGGGCTGATTTAGAGAGTTGTTGAAGTAGAGTGTTGTTGCCATGCCATCATTTTACACCAGACTGCTTCACAAACGAGGATCAATTCAATGTTGTATTTGCACAAAAGATTAACATGACAGCACATGCTAGTTAATGAGTTGAAACAACTGCACAGCAACTACATAAATTTATCTACTAACCATTCAGAAAAGTCCAGTTGCATTCTAAAAGTTGTAACTTCTTCCTGAGTCTCTCCATCAGTGTCAGACTCCGGTTTGAACAATGTAAGGCTGAACACCATTACTGACAATCATCATTTTGGCTGTATGAGATTCTCCAGTTTCGTTGTTGTAAGCTATAATAAATGATCTGTGGGGTATTTTGAGCTGAAACTTCAGACACATTCTCGGGACACCAGAGACTTATATTGCATCTTGTAAAAGGGGCATTATATGTCCCCTTTAAACTGACAAGACCTAAAAACATGTGAAAATGATAAACTTTTCTGGAGGAAGCATCACTGACCCAATCATTCAAATAGGTGATTACATTTTAGGGCCTAGAATCGCTCCTGGTGCTAAATGACTTCGGCCCAACTAAAGTTAAAATCCTCTAAATAAATTAATTTGTCAATAAATAAATAAATAAAAAATGGTCAGACCTATAACTAAGGCCTAAAAATTCTGTACTCTCTGTCTTATTTTTTTCTGAAGTTCAGTTTTCTGAAGTCTGGAGAAGTGGCACAGATATTTTTCCACTCTGGCAGGATCCTTCAGGTCTTAAATCTTGTAAGAAATGATGACTGAAGGCCAAACCATGAAAGGAAAAGCAGACCGTAGAATTCAGCCACCATCACTCTTTAATGAACTCTAATTATTGCTGACAAAGAAAACAGACACTCCTCTGTCTAAGCACATTTAAAAGACCATGCATTTGAGTAGAGTTTGATTAAATTTAATTTGTCCCTCCTAGTTTTATGCTCTTGGACTCCTGCCACCACTGGGGGCAATTTTCCATTTGTTGGGCTCCATAAAAGGGTAAAACATGTTAAAATGGGCTTTTGAGTAAAATCAACACCTCTGAGATGTCTCAGGTCTGAATGGCAAAGACTATCTAAAGCTGTGATCATAAGTCACACTACATATCTGTTTAAATAGAAATCCACAAGGATGATGCAAGATAAGCAGCAATTACTTCACCCTGTCCTGTGTCCTCCAGCTGTCATATAGCACAACCCCCTTTGGGAGACGCCACCCCTCAAACACTCAGTAACCCCACTACAGTGTAACATTATCCGGTTGACATCAGTGCACTGCCCCACCCTGAGACACCCCCTCCCCTCCCCTCCCCCCTCAGGGCATCAGGGTTTATCTGTAGGACAAAAGATCAACTGTCTGTTACAAACTCCGCTACACAAGACAATGAGCGAGTGTGTCTGTGCTCTACTTCAATAATATTCCCTAAAATCTAGTCATTATAAAATAATTATAAGATATTATCTTATAATGATAATAAATCTTAATGATAATATAAGTTCCTAACTAAACCTAATAATATAATATAAACCTAACTAAAATATAATCCTAACTAAATGTATTTTATTATTGTCACGGTTTGTTGAAAGAATACAGAAGAAGGCAGATGAATAAAGTTCCACAAGGCAAAGTTTAATGATAATCCAGAACAGGCAGGCAGGCAAACACACCATAACGTGAACGAGACAGAAAAGAGACTGAATGTGAAGATACAACTTCAGTGGCAACACAAACAAGACTAATTAATCAAACACAGCTGAACATAATGATGTGACCATGGTAACAAATGCAGAGAGGAAATAAAAAAAAGATATACACGTGACTAAAGAATGCAAACTGAAAGTTCATGAACCACAAGCAAACAGAACATAATAGTGACATCATGCCCCCCTCCGACAAGGCGCGGCTTCATGCCGTAACAGAAGATATTATCATTGGAGGGATGGAGGAGGTTTGGGAGGGGGACGAGGAGATGGCAAAGGGATGGTGAAATTCTGCAGTGAGGGGATGGTGGCAGGATGAGGTAAAGGGATGGTGACCCATGGCGCTGGAGTACTGGAGACAGGTGGACAGCGACGAAACCCCGGCAGCACAGATGATAAATGTCCTATAGCACAGACCCAAAGCTTCCCGGAGCCCACAGCAGAGTCGATGAAGGGAGGATCCAAGATGTTTCTGGCAAGGCTGTCAACTTCTAGGTGACGACCATTGGAGACTGAGCTGGTGGATCTAATGGCGCAGACAGAAGGCTGATGGTACTGAGGGGAGTCGCTGGCACTGGAGACGATGTCGCAGCGACAAGCGTTGGAGGTGGACCCAGAGTATCCGAGGGTTGAGGTGAAGCTGATGTGATGGAGGACTGAGGCGATGCCGAGGGGAAGGAGGAACCTGCTGCAACCATAGGGGTGGAGAGACGGAGTGCAGCAGATGGCCCGCAATTCTGTGGTGGACGTGGTGTGACCACTGGCCAAGGGGGAGCCGGCAGGACGAAGGAGCCTGGTTGAGCCTCAAGTCTGAGTGTCTCTGGTGGAGCCGAAGACAGAGCCGAGAGGTCGACGATGTAGTGAAGGGATCAGAAGCGGGAGACGGAACAACAGAATACTCATTGGCAGGTGCTGCTTGTGTTTGCATAACCTGCAGCTCGACTTCATAAAGGTTTCCACGGAAACAGTGCAGGGCTGCAAACCAGTGATTGAGCTGGAGGTCTGACTGACTTCTGAGGTGGCATAGAGAGGAGACTTGACAAGGCCACGGTCAGGATGACACAGTCAATACAGGTTAGTGAAAAAGTTAATTCTCAGTCTGTAATATCCTCCATGCTGTCTTTAAACAGCTTTAAGTCCATACAAACTGACAATTCAGAGTCCATAGTGTCCTATGGACTCTGGCGTACACCCCTGGTGAGATACTCCAGGGTGATGGTGGGCTCTATCCTCCCTTCTTCAAGTACTGGATCACTCGTTGCCGCAAAAAACTTCTCCCTCTCTGCGGGGGGCTCAAGTGACTCAATCGCGGTCGTCATAGGTGGAACTTGCTCTGGGTCTGGCTTGGGTCTTGATCGGGACACAATACTCTCCAGACACCAAATTAAGGTTTTCCACTAATCCAGTCCTGTGGCATCTGGGAGGTCGATGGGGTGGTTGAATGTTGCCCCAATCCGGAACAAGGTCCACGGAGTCTAGTCGTCGAGGGAGCTGGTGATGGCAAGCCGGAAAAACTCCCTTGAATAATCTAAAAAATCATGGCTCAGGATGAACTTTACCCATTCATCCACTTGGGTGGTTCGGTCTTGGGTGCTTCCGTCACAGTTTGTTGCAGGAATACAGATGAAGGCAGATGAATAAAGCTCCACAAGGCAAAGTTTAATGATAATCCACGGCAGGCAGGCAAACACACGCACCATAACTTGAACAAGAGTGAACAGAGACTCAATGTGAAGGTACAACTTCAGTAGCAACAAAAATGAGAACTGAACATAATGACGTGACCACGGTAACAAATGCAGAGCGGGAACTAAAACAAAGATATACATTTCACGAGTTCACACTTACAAATAATCAGATAATAAATAGTATGCGTAATAGTATGCATATTTGGCGTGCTGTCCGAGGATAGGGCTCCGAGCTCGGTATTTGGCCGGAACCTAGAGTACTCCCCCCGTATTTCTGATTAGGAAGTAACCAGGTGAGTGTGAGGAGACGGGGTGGTGGAGGGATGCTGGAAAACACTGTTGAGGAATATAGGTGAGTCGGCTGTGTTCCCTTTCAGTCGGTCACGTTCAGTACGTCAGTAGTGACCGACGAATTGGGATATCGCTAGAGAGCCCTATCAGCTTCGAGTGAACTAAAACAAGCCAATGGAATTGGCGTGCGATATTTGCATAATGCGCACCGCCTCTGACAGGTGTATATAAATAGGAAGCAGAAGCAATCGCACTCTGTCTTTCGCTTCGGAGCCAACAGTTGGTGTCCAGCTTTCAGACTTCACAAGAGTGAAACTAAACAGCCTTGGAGATTCAGCGTCTGTTTGTGTTGGCGTTAAGGCACAACAGCGAGGTCGCGAGCTTCCCGGGGACCCTGAGCTTAAGCTCTCAACTGCTGTTTTAACAGCAACTGAATTCCCATATAAAACGCAGTTGTCTGTTGCGATTTGGGCCGGTTCCTCCCGGTGTGTTCAGGGAGTGGTGTACCCGAACTCATCGCGTCACTCCCTGTGTGCTTCAGCACGAGAGAGCTGACTCTTCCCTTTCTAAAAGAGCTTCACAGACAGACACTGCGTCTTTTTCAAGATGTCATTCTGTCTGTGCGTTTCTGGAGGCGGTCGTTTCCTATCCTCACTGACGGCCACAATCACTTTCTCTCATGTCTGCTTAGCGTGCTGAGACTGTGTTTGTGGGTGGTTCATATTCTCTTATGAGAATATACCCACGTCGGCGCGTTGTTTGTCTCGCCTTTCTCGTAAGGGCTTGAGCGTTCAGCGCACCGTGTGCCGTCGAGCTGCCGGCTGACAGCGCGCGTTGCCATGGCAACCCAGCACGTTGTCTGGCGTTCTAGATGCACGGTCGAGACTCGAGCGCCTTTAATGAGGTGGAGTCCCCTCACTTATTCCCCGATCTAGTTTATTTTTCTGAATCAGAAAAATACTACTTTGGTTAATAAGCCTGGGTGACCAGAGGATCACAGTGGGGCAATACCCGCCGAGCCATTCTCCGTGGGCCCCCCACTCCTCTAGTGCATCGCAAACATGTTGTGACTATGTCCGTGGGTGGTTCATGTTTAGTACAACATGGCCACGTCGGCGCCCAGTGCGCCATGTGTCGTCCAGTTGGACGGCCACGTTCACTGTCCAACATGGCTGGTAGCTTCTGCTTGGATTGCTGGTCCTTCTCATGAGGGACCTAGCATCTTAGTCTGGGCTCCAGCAGAGGATCAGATGTCGACTGCTACATTGGAGAGAGTATTGTTGGGCTCTGAACATGAAGATGATGCTGAGCGTCCCACAGTCGTGATGTTCTCATGCTGAATCAGATTCAGACTTGACAACCATGCTTTCCCGGGCCCCTGGGGGCGTTGTGCGATGCGTACTTGCCTTGCCCTGCCCCCTGTCTTTAGCCCGGACGTGCATGGAAAAACTTGGCAGTTTGTAGCCTCTTTGGTGTCAAATATGGAACGCCAAGGGGGCCATAATCTGCATTACAAGTTTTTTCTCTCTCACTACTCTTTAGGGTGGGGTGGCAGTGCTACGGGCACACCACCTCTGCCCTGCATGGGTCTTGGCCCCTGGCAAGTCCGTGGTAGGCCAGAGCACTCATTGCATGTGGGTAGTTCTGAGTCAGGGTTGAGCTACGCATGATCCAGGTCATAGCGCAGGCCCCTGGCCAGACAATGTCCACCGTGGTGGTGGTCCGGAAACACCCCTGGCTAGTCTTGCTGGGATGTGTTGTCGTCAAAGTACACTTTCTCGATGCGCTCATCTCACAAGCTGGCCTAAAACCCAGCCCGCTCCCCCCACAGCCAACCAAGTTGGTTAGCGGGAGGAGGTCCTGGGGATATGGCGACCTGAAGCTGAAGTAAACAGTTCTTTCCCCGGAGGAGGGCCGGGTGGAGAATTCTGGTCTGTTCCCCTGCTGGCTCTCCGGAGTCCAGCGGTACCCACGAATAGAACTGTTATCTGATCCTCCAGGTCCCAAGAGGGTGTGGCTGGTAGTGTGCAAGGCCCCGCCTTGCCACTCTCAGCCCTCTCTCACTTCACCAGCAGGTGGCAGTGTGATGGTGCAGGCCGCGGCCCGTGCGCCGTCTCCCATACGCACTGCTGCCTCGCAGAGTCTGACCACACTCCGGGCCGCTCCCATGCCGTCCGAGTCGGGTCCCCGTACTCTGCCTCGCTGCCCCACCCCAGTGCGTCTGTGGTGCCTTTGGTCCTGCTGGCTCGGTGTCTGAAAGCGTGGATCGCGCTCTCCAGCCCATCCAGCTGGCTCATTCGTACCATCAGACTCGGCTATGCGATTCAGTTCGCCCGGCGTCCCCCGGTTTTCAGGGGTGTCCATTACACTCAGGTGTCACTGGACAACGCTCCTGTTCTCCGGGCGGAGATTGCTGTCCTCCTGGCAAAGGATGCAACGAGCCGGTCCCTCCAGCCGATATGAAGTCGGGGTTTTACAGCCCCTACTTCATTGTACCAAAAAGGGCGGTGGGCTACGGCCAATCCTGGATCTGCGCGTCCTGACCCGGTACCTTCACAAGTTGCCGTTCAAGATGCTCACGCAGAAGCGCATTTTCGAATGCGTCCGTCCCCAGGATTTGTTTGCAGCGATCGACCTGAAGGACGCGTACTTTCATGTCTCGATTCTGCCTCGCCTCAGACCCTTCCTACGGGTTGCGTTCGAGGGTCGAGCATATCAGTACAAAGTCCTACCCTTCGGGCTGGTCCTGTCACCCCGCGTCTTCACGAACGTTGCGGAGGCAGCCATTGTTCCCCTCAAGGAACAAGGCGTTCGTATTCTCAACTATCTCGACGACTGGTTGATCCTGGCCAGCTCGCGAGAGCAGTTGTGCGAACACAGGGACATGGTTCTAGCTCACCTCAGCCGGTTGGGTCTTCGGGTCAACTGGGTCAAGAGCAAACTCACCCCCAGGCAGAGGATCTCTTATCTCTGTCTCGAGCTAGACTCGGTCGCCCGGACTGCGCGCCTCACCGAGGAGCGCGTCCAGTCGGTGTTGACCTGCCTGAGTACGCTCAAGCGCAGGACAGCGGCCCCACTGAAACTTCTTCAGAGGCTCCTGGGGCATATGGCATCTGCAGCCGCGGTCACGCCGCTCGGATTGCTCCATATGAGGCCGCTTCAACACTGGCTCCGCGGCCGGGTCCCGAGATGGGCGTGGCAGCGCGGTACGCTCCGTGTCCCCGTGACACCAAGCTGCCGTCGCACCCTCATCCGGTGGTCGGATCCCTCGTTCCTGCAGGCAGGAGCGCTCCCGTCGCATGTCGCAACTCGCCCGCCATCTCTTGTTATGGAGTCAGAAGCATCTGAGGTCGCTTCGTGCCATTCATGTCCCAGGTGTGCTCAACCGTGCAGCCGACGAGCTGTCACGGCAGCCTCCACTTGCGGGCGAGCGGCGGCTCCATCCCCAGGTGGTCCAGCTGATCTGGCAGCACTTCGGCAAGGCCCAGGTAGTCCTGTTTGCCTCCCCAGAAACTGCCCACTGCCAGTGGTTCTATTCCCTGACCGGCGGCACGCTCGGCACGGATGCCCTGGCACACAGCTAGCCCCGGGGTCTGCGCAAATATGCGTTTCCCCCAGTGAGCCTTCTCGCACAGCTCCTGTGCAAGTTCAGGGAGGACGAGGAGCAGGTCTTGTTAGTGGCTCCGTATTGGCCCACTCGGACCTGGTTTTCGGACCTGATGCTCCTCACGACAGCCCCTCCTTGGCCGATTCCTCTGAGGAAGGACCTCCTGACTCAGAGGCGGGGCACCCTATGGCACTCGCGTCCCGACCTGTGGAACCTCCACGTGTGGTCCCTGGACGGGATGCGGAGGTTCTGAGTGATCTCCCGCAAGCGGTTGTAGACACCATCACTTCCGCTAGAGCTCCTTCCACAAGGAGCCTCTACGCGCTGAAGTGGAATCTATTAGTTGAATGGTGCTCCTCTCGCCGAGAGGACCCCCGATCATGCTCGGTCAGATCTGTGCTTTCCTCCCTGCAAGAGGGCTTGGAGCGAAGGCTGTCTCCCTCCACCCTCAAGGTGTATGTTGCCGGTATCGCTGCACATCGCCATGCAGTTGAGGGTAAGTCCCTGGGGAAACACGATCTGATCGTCAGAGGGGGGCGAGGAGACTCTTTCTCGCCCTTCCTCCATACCCTCTTGGGATCTGACCCTGGTTCTTACATCTCTCCGGGGTCATCCCTTCGAGCCTCTGCAGTCAGTTGAGTTAAAAGTACTGTCTCTCAAGACCGTCCTCCTGGTTGCATTGGCTTCGCTTAAGAGGGTAGGGGATCTGCACGCATTTTCGGTCGATGAATCGTGCCTAGAGTTCGGGCCCGGTGACTCTCACGTCATCCTGAGACCCCGGCCCGGATATGTGCCCAAGGTTCCTACCACTCCCTTCAGAGATCAGGTAGTGAACCTGCAAGCGCTGCCCTTCGGAGGAGGCAGACCCAGCCCTAGCTTTGCTCTGTCCCGTCCGCGCTCTGCGTGTGTACGTGGACAGAACGCGAAGCTTCAGGACCTCAGATCAGCTCTTCGTCTGTTACGGAGGCCAGCAGAAGGGAAAAGCTGTCTCCAAGCAGAGGATTGCCCACTGGATAGTGGAATGCCATCGCCTTGGCGTACGAATCCCAAGGCGTGCCTTGTCCGCTTGGGTTGAGAGCCCACTCCACCAGAGGAGTGGCCTCTTCCTGGGCTCATGGCGCCTCGCTGATAGATATCTGTAGAGCTGCGGGCTGGGCGACACCTAACACGTTCGCTAGATTCTATAGCCTACGTGTAGAGCCGGTATCTTCCCGTGTACTCGCTTCCACTAGCCGGTAGACGTGTTGAACCCGCTCTAAGTGTCGGCTTGCAATGCCATTCCCGCCCCCTGGGCCGGATACGTGCATCTATTGACTCCAGTCGTGTTCCCCACTTGGCGAACCCTGTCGAGTTCCTCCGCCTCCCCCTTCGGCTCGGACATTGTGGAGCGTCTGATGCCAGGCCAACATCCATCCCTTACGTTGTCTGTTGGCTGGGTTCCATATGTCGTGACTCCTCTACGTGAGTGGTCCCATATGTGTAATTGTCCACGGTCTAAAACTCCCTACGGTGAGTCCGTGTCTTTCCCTTAGCAGAGCCAGCTCTGCTGTCACCTGTCAGATGAGTCTCCCCCTACCCAGGTGGAGCCATCCCAGGGACTCCATATGCGTACTGCCCCACAGGCCAGTCCATATGTGTATTCTCCACGTAAACTCCTCCCCCATTGGGTAGGTAGTGGCCTCCGCAGCGTCCCCTACGGGTTCGCTTCCCCAGTGTAGTCTAGTTTCGTTAGTGGGTATGTCGGAACAGCAGTAGACTCTCTCGGCGTAAGCTTGCCCCCTTCACCGTCCCAATTGGTGCGACGGGTGGCTAGAGCTTGCGCTGGGCACCAATGTTCCCTCTAATTTTTTTTCTTGCTGAGCAATAACTTTTCTCTGTTGAGCGCACATTTTGGCCACCTGAGCAAAAACATACTTTATATCGGACCTGTACAATGAACGTAAAAAAACCCCCCACAAAAACATGGTTTTATCATGCAACTGTAACATTTAACTTTAATGTGCCGTTTCTATTTTATTTGACCCTTGATGTAACTTAGTGATTTATTAAATAATATGTTTGAAAATGAGCAGTTCAGTCACTAAATTAAGCACATTTTAGGTTACTTGAGATTTTTTCACATTGCTGTATTAACTGTACCAGTCTTTACCAAGAAATTCTATTAAAAATAATTTCTGTCCTCCTGCAGGACAGTTCAATTCTTTATAATAATATAATATGAGCAGTTACAATGATGGTTTGGGACAACCATAATGTGTTTTTTTACAGTCAATTATTAACAACAGACAGTGTTAAACCATCAAAATTACATGTTTATTGCTTATGAATTTCCCAGATTTTATATACCAGGAGGTTAAGATTTTTCGTGGCAGCCCTAAACAATCCCCTTGTGAGATCAATTTTTTATTAGGCTTACATTATAATATAATAAAATATAATATAATATTTAAGTATTTAAACTGATATACAGTATTATATCAGTTTAAATGCTTCCATTTCTTTTAAATATATTATATAGTGAAAACAAACTGAAGCATTTAAACTGATAAATATTTTTAAGAAATGTGAACATTAACTCGTTTATAGTTATCTAAACATCCCTGAAACCCATAGCACCACACACACAAAAATCTATTTAAACTGAGGTATATCACTTATGTATTTTGAGTTTGCAAGCTACACATGTGGTGGGAGTGTTTGTAAATGTCTCAGAGTTTTGTTAGCATGCTGTGCCCATCATCCGTTTTTTCCATCACTTTTCATTAAAACATGATGTTTTATTTCACATTTCTTTTTGCGTTGCCTCTCGTATTGAGGTATTTAGTCCGCAAACATTACAGTATTCTTACCACGACTGATTTGGCTCAGGGCCAGCCAGCTCATACGCGCTCAATCGTTGTCTTTCCTATGAAACCTGTAAACCGCATTCACCGGTTCCAACTCTATAGCGACAATAACTCTATAGCGGTTGTCCAGAGCACTGCAATTATTTCTCATTTAAACTACTACAATCATTTTCATGTCTGTTCTCTGCGCGGCAATGGACTACTTGCACTGAGCCTCGTGACGCACATCCGGTTTGAAATATTACGGCACAGTTGTTTCCGGTTATATATATTTTCAATGCGCCGTTATCACATAGATAACTAAACCCCTCTTAAAACGAGAGTCCTCGGGATGATTTTAAATTCCAGACATATTCAGAGACAAGAGAAGAGATTCTGATGATTACCGTGTACAGACCTTTCCAAACTCAACGGAACTTTAAGTTTTAATCCAACATAAGCTGTGATTCTTTCACCACAGGGTGTCAGCGCTCTAATAGTGATTGCGACGCTGCAGTGTGAGACTTGATAAATAAGATCAGAATGAACATAATATTTTAGTCTCTATTCTGTGCCATTTTTTCTGACAACTATTTATGTAATTCACACATTTATGCCAAAAATCCTAATAGTCAAGGTAGTTGCGCTGTCATTGCGTTATTCTTTAAGATTAATTAATAACACCGTTAAAGCAGTTATCACATTCATTCAACTATTTCAAACACTGGAATAAAAGAGCAGTTTTCACTTTTTTTTGTTTGTTTGTTTTGCCATTGTGATAATGCGTTGTCACCCATCGTTACACTTACCATAGTAAAACAATGCACTTCCTGTGTTTATCAGTCAAATTCATTTAAATGTAAATTTAACAGGTATGAAATATGATGATTAAGAGAAAAACACTGCTAATGAGAAGACGAGCACTTGACGGCGGAAGGTTAGTGGGGAAATATATTTATTTATTATTCAGAATGCGCATTTGGAAGGGAAATATATTAATAAACATTTCAGCAGGTTGAAGATAATTAATGTTAATGCAGAGAATATGATTAATTGTTTAATTAAAAAACATTTCACAGCCCTAAAATGTAGTAATAATATGCGTTTTCACAAGAAGCTCTCTGTATATAAGTGCGCTGAACGCTGACCAGAAACGCTCGAGCCGTAATAAGTAGAAAGCGGAAGTAGCTGTGCAAGTAGTCCATTGCTTCTGTGGCGCTTTATTTGGGATCCCAATTCGTCGGTCACTACTGACGTACGTCGAACGTGACCGACTGAAAGGGAACGTCTCGGCCAGCTTTCAACATTCAGTAATCAGCATATCTACCCAATCAGCATGAGTGAAGGCCTATATATATTTACGTCTCGGTTACGTATGTAACCCTCGTTCCCTGAAGGAGGGAACGGAGACGTACGTCCCGTCGCCACAGTTTCTGTACCCTCGCTGTTGTGCGGACACGAGTTGTCTCCTCAGCGAAAAACAGAGTGCGATTGCATCTGCTTCCTATTTATATACACCTGTCGGAGGCGGTGCGCATTATGCAAATATCGCACGCCAATTCCATTGGCTTGTTTTAGTTCACTCGAAGCTGATAGGGCTCTCTAGCGATATCCCAATTCGTCGGTCACTACTGACGTACGTCTCCGTTTCCCTCCTTCAGGGAACGAGGGTTACATACGTAACCGAGACGTAAATATATATAGGCCTTCACTCATGCTGATTGGGTAGATATGCTGATTACTGAATGTTGAAAGCTGGCTGAAATGAAGTGGTGATTAGTTTGATTATTTGAACGTTGCTCCTCCTGAATTTTGTCAATAAAACATCATGTGATTAATGAACGCAAACTGAAAGTCCATGAAACAAACAAACAGAACATAAAGGTGACAATTATATTTTATAATGTAATTAAATATGTGATGGCAAAGCTTGATTTTATACTCAAAAAATCTTATCTTATTATGAAAGTTGGAAACAGTTTTGCTGCCTGCTTCACATTTTTGTGGAAATGTGTTTTTTCAGGATATTTTGATGATTAGAACACCATTTATTTGGAATATATATCTTTAGTAACATTGTAAATGTCTTGACTGTCACTTTTGATGCAGTTTTGATGCACTTTTGTCAATTGAATGCATCCTTGCTGAATAAAAATATTAATTTCTTAGACTGTAGAGTAAAACAATAATGTTATACAAATAATATAATAAAAAAATAATAGACAATAATTACAAGTAATACCCATTGATTTTGCTTTAAATGTAAATGCTATTATAATCCAAGAATAACAAACAAAACAATCATAAAGACAATTAAAATACTGGAAATATTTTTTACACAAGTGAGTGTATTTTATGCCAGAATACTAATGTGAGTCAGCTTTAGGCCATGCATTTTCCAATCTTAAAATGGTTTATTGGGTCACTTTTTTCTTTGGTTATTTTACATTTTTGGAAACAAGATTTGGCTTTTTCAAGTTTATTGGGAGTTTTATGGTGTCTTTAAACAGACAATTTCTGAGTACATTTTTATGTAATTTCCATAATTTCTGCAACAAATAGAGTTTCCATTTGTAGCAAAGAAAACACAGGCCATGATTAAACTACCAGACATTTCTTTGATGTTTAATGTTCCAGATGAACACAATATAAACTGGAGATCATGAGATCATGTGTCTATATTCTCTAATGAAGAACCTTTAGCAAACACAAAAACATCAGTTATATGCTAGAAAAGAAAGTGGAATATTTCAAACTGAGACATTATGAAACAAGAAAAACAAAAAGACGGGGGGAAAAAGAATGAAAGAATTGGTCAACCCAAACCCAGGAAAAGCTGATTAGATCTCCTGGTGGAAAACAGAATCCAGTCAGCTCAGAGAAGTTTCCATCTCAGTGTAGTGCACTAAACCACCTTCTGTACTGGTATTAGAACACCCTGATTGACCAGTTACTAATGCTATCTTTAATAAATAAATAAAATTTTAATAAATTACACAATAAAATTGTTTGCCAGATAACAAACAATGTGCTTTATTTGGCAAAACTGTTTTTATTCAAGTCAAAAATATTATTAAATACGACTTCGGGTGTGTTCACAGGCAGGTTTGGTTCGACTCTGGGTTCGGGCCAAATACCGAGCTCAGAGCCCTCTCCTCGGACAGCACGCCAAATACGCATACTATTACTATCTGATGTGCATACTATTAACTATCTCATTATTTGTAAGTGTGAACTCATGAAATAGTAGGTAACAAACAGTATGTGACAAAAGTAGTATGTCCGAATTCACAGCACTCATAAAAAGAAGGCAAAAAGAATCTGGATGACCTACTTCTTCCGTCGAGACTCTAAAGTGTACATACGATGGACAATTTACTATCCCATGAGGCCACAGGTGAGGAGCTGTGAATGGGATTGAAGTGATGCAACTGATGCTGGTATGTCATGTGATAATGACAACATGGCGAGCTGGTCAAAATTAGTTACCATCATATGTACGCACATACCATGAGTGTATTTAGACCATCAGCACACAGTTTTGTTTTGGACGTTTGGCAAGTTCTGTCGCAAAATATACATCATAAAAGCTGTTGTTTTGTTTGTTTGTTTGTTTTGTATCTTTAGGTTTAGTGTTAAAATGATGGTGTGAATGCTAAGTGAACCAGGACTAAATGTATAATTTTTTTTTTTTTTGGTTCAAACCAAAAGAACCAAGAGAACCGAGCTATACACCCTAAATCAACCTGAAAACCTAAAATGAGATTTAAAGGTCTGTTCAGGTAGAAAATAACTGCACATTTTCCAATTTGGGAAATGAGGTTCTTGCAAAGTTATTATGACAAATTAGGCTATAATGACATGAGGGTCATATTATTAAGGCGTGTCAGTGGAAAGGGAGAGCGCGCTATTGTCTCACTGATGAGGGGTGTGGTCAGAGAACATCAGGGGACGCTCTACACACACACTATGCTGTACTCCACCACCTGCTGTTGCTTCTTTGTGTAATTGTGGCCTTATATTACCTCAAGCTGAAGTCTGATTCAGCAAAACCTCTCAATGCCTAGTTTTTCACTCATTTTCCTTCCCCTTGTATCTGCCAGCCTGAGGCACACACACACAGACACACACCCACAAACACAGGGGTGTTTCGGCAACTATGGGCATTTCTGACCCTTTAATTTGACTTTTGACTTTTAATTTGTCCACTAACAAAGTTCATCAGTGGACATACATTAATCACAGAAGATTTATGTCATTCTGTGACATTTTTGTCATGTCATTTCCACCATTTTCCATCAACATTCATTCTCTGGTATAAATTCTAAAATTAAAAAAAAGTCTGTATCACTGTGTATCAAGTACTGAGGAAGATCCGGAGCTGAAATTCAGGGCTGCGTTCAGCCCCAAAAAAATGCTGCAAAAAGTTTTTTAAATATAAACGGTGGTGCGTTGAACACCCTGTTCTGGAGACGCAAGAGTTGCAGCTATGGCAACTAAGGCCATTGTTCGTGTTCTTTTTGAAGAATTGATATGCTATATTTTAACTATAAAACTCTTATGCTGCGTTCACACCGAACGTGTCTGGGGCGTCTGATTTACATGTTAAGTCAATGTAAACGCGGGTCTAGTCATCCTGCGGCGCGAATCAAGCGTATAGCGAGGCGCGAATCGGCCAGTTGACACTCGAATGGCGCGGCGCGAATTGAGCTTTCACGCGCCTGATGCGTCTGACGCGCGAATTGAGCGTCTGACGCCCAAGTTGAAAAATCTGAACTTTGGCGTAAATTCGCGCCGCGTTAACCAATCAGGGACTCTGCTTTGGTAACGTGTTTATGACGTGATCAGCGGTGGAGACCAGAACAAAGATAATAGTCGCTGTGTGTGGCCACCCCGATAAACATGTCTTCTAATATCTTCAATTGTTGCATATACCAAGCTGCAGCGGACACATTTGTAAACGACTTTACTTGGACCCATTGTGCGAGCTGTTTCTTTAATACCGCGTGCTTTATATACATGTTGCTGCTGATTGGGCTGACATTTTTGACACACCCACCAAACAAGAAAAAACTTATCTCAAATCCCATTGCACACCGTTGAAGGAAACATGTTGGAAACATGTCGTTCAACCGTAACAAAATGTTGCACACCGTTTTGAGCTTGAACGTTCCCCAGATATGTTAATGGCCATTTCATTTCCGACATGCGCTTTAAGGGTAGACCAATCACAACAGACTGGGCCATCTGACCAATCAGAGCCAAACAGACCAATCACAACAGACTGGGCCATCTGACCAATCAGAGCCAAACAGACTGGGGCGTTTGACCAATCCCAACAGACTGAACCATCGGACCAATTAGAACAGAGTAGACCAATCATAACAGACTGGACCACCTGACCAATCAGAGCAGAGTAGACCAATCCCAACAGACTGGGCCATCTGACCAATCAGAGCAGAGTAGACCAATGACAGCAAACTGGGCTGTCTGACCAACTTAAGTCATTTCTTTTGAAACTTATATGCCATATTTAAATATATTTGTAATGATGAGTAATTTAGTACATTTAAAACATATTTAATATATGTAAATATATAACTTATTAATGCAATATCAATATGTCGGTCTTAGTACACGATGTAACTACAGAAGAGTCGAGTTTTAAATAGGAAAAATATCGAAACTCATTTTTGAGTGGGATGTTAATGGTCTAATCAGATTCAATTATCTACGCTAAGCTGCAGCTAAAAGTGGTACCGCCAGACCCGGAGATCGGCTGAATGGATTCGAAAGCGGTAAAACTCAACTGTTTAACTCTAGGGGAGTTGGAAAATTAGCCTATTTTCAAAAATAGTGGCCGTGTTCCTGAAACACTCATATGCACAAAACGCTTAGAGACAGCAACACACTAAGTGCACATTACACACACAGCCACAACTATCCCTACAGGCATGAAGTCTTTAAAACGCCTAATGGTGTTCACCACAAAGCCACTCCTGTCCTGTTAGCATCAATTACAGCAGCATTATCATAACTCATGTGCCTCTTCCTCTCCTAATGTGCTGTTCTTGTTCGGACCAAGTCTGTATGTCAATAGAACAACTGATGATTAAAAAATAACCACACCTGAGTCCAGTCAAGTCAAGTTTTCATTCATAAAGCACATATAAAAACCATATGCTGTACAACTATAGCAACACTTGTAAATTGTTCTGTGTTTGTGTACTTCCAGTAGTGTCCTTGTTTATCTCAACACATCATCTCTGGCAACATTTTAACATTATTGTGCAAATTAGTCATAAGGCATCAAAATGTTAATAAAAAATAGCATGGAACCAACAGAACCAAAAATAATACACTCTGTTTCCTTTTACCTAAGGCTCAATAACCACATTATTGCTGTCACAGCAAGGGACATCATAGTTTGTTTTCCTCTGTGTCACTTTATATGTCTTTAGAGACAGTTTGCAACTCTGACCTCACTCATTTATGTCTTCCTGTTCGCTGTGCCCCTGACAGTACAGTTCAATCTGAAAGTATTATTAATAATTAATCAGGCTCTCTGATTCAACACACATCAGGGGAATATGATTCACTTTTAGACCATCTACAACAGGGCAAATTCTGTTTGGATTTATGGGTATTGCCAACAAAACCAACCAACAAACAAACAAACAAACAAGCAAACAAACAATCAAACAAACAAATAAAATTGTAAAACATACTTAAGATAAATGTATTTACTTTAGAAGCTAAAATAATTCAAACAGAGAATATGTTTATTTTATATTTATTTTTCAAGTTTTCATACAACAGTCCATTCTGGTTCTCGAATCTGATTGGCTGAGAGCCTTATGTAATTTAGAATTTAAAATCACTGTGTATTTAAGCATTCATAAGCTGATTGACAAGTCTATACTATTTTCTGTTGGAAACTGACAGCATGTCACAGATATTGTCAATATATCTTCATTTTTATTGATTCCGGATCTTTCCTAACTGAAGATGATGATAATCACTGTATAATTTATGAGGCTTATGAGGAGAGAACAAGCTATTGTAAACAAACAGCCAATGGATGCTAAATGCTGTCAGTCAGACAACATGAATGATAATATCTGCAAGATTAATGTGGCTCTAAACAGGCCAGAGATCATTATCCTCTACAATTTCCTCTCTTTGTTCTATTCTGTCTAGTCCAAACTGTGCCCATTTTCCATGGCTGAGCTGCCAGGTTGTGAGCGAGAGGTTTTAGCTGGGGAAAAAAAAAAAGAGACTGTTCTGAGGCTATTTAGGTTTTTGTGTCAAACTGAACAAAACAGAGCTCCCATGCAGAGATTTTTCTCAAATTCACCCTTTTATTTATTGGCAATAACATTCCAGCTACATTTTTGAAGAGAAGCCGAGATTGTTAATCCAGGATTGATAATCCAAGATCTTCTCAAAACAGAACTATGGGGATTAAAGCTGGCCATCAACGTTTTCAGCACTTCAGTTTGATAAAATAGGGATGTTGATCAAATAACTGTTGTTCTACACAACATTTAACACAAATCTCTAAAAAGAAGAAGTTATTGAACAGGAAGCTGTGCATTTACATAATTTTACTAACAATACTCTTGCGTTCACTGGTTAACTAGGTCATGATCATACCAACTGTCTCTCTTTAGCTCTCTCTCTCTCTCTCTCACACACACACACACACACACACCAATCTCTAACCCTTTTCTATCCTATTTCCCTGTCGGCCTCTTAATCAGGCTTGATATTATCAAACTATTCAATCTATTCTTTAATTCTGTTTAACTACATTTCACTGTATTAAACTACATTTTTAAAAATAAAAAGGTTCCAAAGAGGTTTTTCTCAGTGTTGTCATAGAAGAGCCATTTTTGGTCTCCCAAAGAACCTTTCAGTGAACAGTTCTTATAGGGGACTTATACATGCCCTTTTACAGTCTTGATTTTGTTTTTGGGCTCTACTTGAATAGGTTTCCATACTTGAAATGTTCAAAAAACACATTATTTTCCCCATATCTGACATTGTTGCAGCACCTCTCTTTTCAGTGTGTCAGTAACACTTTGTTTAGTTTCCGTTTCTATGTCGCCTCTCCTTCTGAAAAGCACAATGTGCTCTGATTGGTCAGCTGGATTTGTGTGTTGTGATTGGTCAACCGCTTTGAGCGTGTTAGGGAAAAGTCCTGCTCCTTACCATAACCACGTTTCAACACATTACTAACTAACTGAACCAGGCCCCACCCCGTTATTTTGGCCTAAGAAAGCCTGGGGCTTGCAGTGCCACCAAAACCTCAGCAGCAGCAGAGACTGGAAGTTGTGCTATGGCTATTTGTTTCACAAGGCCTCTTTCGAAACACCCCCAACACTGATGTACATGGTGCGTTCAAGTCATGTCGAAAAGATTGTATATATGAGTTGATCGCACATGAACGCCACCACAAAGTCGTAAATACGAATGGGAAGCTCAGGATTTTCTTTAAGCCCCGATCTTTATGAGTTGGGGGCGTGTCAGTGTGAAATGTGGCGGAATACCACAATATTTAGCAGTGACATTGTCAGGCTTTTTTATCAAGTTAATTCCCTGCACAAAATATAATAGCATTGTAATATAACAATATAATATGTAACGATAAAGTTTACAGTGACTTTTAAATTAATTAAAAATATTAAAAAGCACCTTTGTTCTTCATTTTCTAGAAGTCGAGTTTAAAAACGTTGCTGTATTAATGTGTAGTTAAGAGAATGTACACCGCCATCTTGCTCTGATGAAAGTGGCTTGAACGCACCTGACGTCGTAAACACGATTTCCTAAATACGAACTTTCCAGGATCACTTGAATGTACCAACATTGCAGTGGAAAAAGCTACACTGAGTAATACAAGAGCTTCCTTTGACTAAAGTATGGATCTTTGGGATAACTGTTTGGATAAGCTCAGATATAAATGAATGTTCAAAATGAAATACTTGAGAACTGCTAACTGCAGTGAATTATTATTATTTTTTTTTTAAACAATTCTCAATTTTCACTCAGAAACTGCTAGTACATTTCATAAATAATTACATTGAAATGGTGAAATTTTGAAGTAGAAATATTAAAATACACTGTAAAAAAATCCATGAAATTTATAGCAACAAAACCGCAAGTAACACATTAAGTAGAAATATTAAAATACACTATAAAAAAAAAATCTGTGAAATTTACAGTAAAAACGGCAGCACTTTACGGTTTTACAGATTGAACTTAAATTTACAGTAAAAAAAGTTAGATTTCAATAACTGATTAATATACCAACCTGCTAAAGTACTAAAATCTGTTTTATGTTTTCTTGTAAAATGTACCCCAATAATCTTTGTTTTATTTACAACTTTGAAAAATATATATTTTTAGAGTGTGTATGCTGCTTATTATTTTTTACATGAAACTATGTGCAGTGTGTATTGTGCAGTAACAAACTTTTTCAAACTGGACTATTCTACAATGTTGTAATATAATATCATCTTTAGTTTAAGGAGTTAACAGTTATTTGTATTTATGATATGCAGTTTTGAGTATAAATGTTTTTTGACAGGCCCATAAATAAATATTCTTCATCAATAATTATTCATTTAATGTTTTTCAAATATATTTTTGCAGACTTAATATAATACATGTATGTCTTCTTAACTAAGCCCAAGCAAGAATATTAGCTCAACTTTGCTCAAATATTTTTGCTATTTCAACATTTTATTAATTGGCATTTTTTACAGTGAACTTAACATTTTTTTGCAAATGTAGTAAATCATTTATCTATTCTATGATTATATTTGTGATTAGAGTGATTATTTGTGAGAATAAAAAATTTGCCCCCAGTACTTACTGGTAGCTAAATGAAACTAAACCTCCCTTTGGCGACATTTAGCCTTCTATAAAAACAAGGCATGTATAGTATGTCCTCATTTAGACAGCCAAGTGTACGTTTGTGTGTGTCAAACTGAAGGTCCAAAGTGGAAATGTCACTTGTTTGAAAACTCAGTGGCAAAACCTGATGCTAAAATAGCTGAAAATGTGTGTGTGTGTTTGTGTGTGTGTATGTATGTGTGTATGTGTGTTTTTGGGGCGGAGTTGGGGGGGTGGGGGGTTCGGGGAGACATGGTAATGTAATACAAAATACTAATAAAGCTTTACGAGAGTTCTGTTATTGTGGAAAAAGAGAATGTTCCTAAAGTTCAGACTTGTTTAATGGGAATCTAGGCGTTTCTGTGAAATTCTTAGAAGTGCATAAACCACATTTATGTCAGTTAATGTTAACAGGTCTAAAAAGTTACACCAAACAGTATGATGCACCCAAAAACAGAGCTCTCAAACCTTTTGACCAATGAATTTTAATGACTTTGCCAGTTGTTCGTGATTTCTGGGGAAGGTTTTTTTCTCCTTTTTCATATTTTTTACAGAGTTGAGCTTAAACAAATTTACAAATAGAAACTGATTATAGAAATACTGTGACAGTGACATTTTAAGATTTTACTACTTTTAGTGATTTTTCCAGTCTGTAAATTAATATTTTAAAAGTCCTTAGTAAGTCCAGGTTTTTACCACGCATGCAGATTAAAAAAATTAACCAGGGCTTAAAGAAAAAAATACCACCAAAATATAAAATATAAATGCTGTTGTAAGATTGACCATGAACTATCATGTGCCTCTGAGAAGAATCAGGAGAGTCTGCTTCTGCTGTATGAAACATTTATGGTAAATCAGATAAAAGTGTCAACTCAATGAAAAATAGTCAGACCATTCATTAAACTGTTGTTCCCGTGCAGTAGTTAATGCCCATATAAGCAGAACTAGTGGTGATACATTCATGAATGAATCAGTGTTTTCACAATTTTTTTTTAAATGAAGAACCCATTCTCATGCATTTACTCAGTTCACTAAAGTCTTTTTACAGTGCTTGACTGAACTGCCATCAAAGACTGGCTATTTGCATGAAATATAATTTCAAGTGGAGTCTGTGAAGGAAAATGTTATTGGTTGTGCCAAACGAATGAATACACTGTTCACTTAACAGTCACTTTGTCTGAACGAGGTATTTCGTGATCAAACTGGGACTTGTCAATGTTAACTTTAAAGTCTAGCTTAATAATTTTAGAATTATTAAATTATAGTTTTACAATTGAATGAATAAATAAATAAATAATACATTGTTCATGGATGAACTGAATGAATAAGGCATCGTTCTTGAATTAACTGAATGATCCTGCTCCATGAACAAATTAAGTGAATCTCGTTCGAAAAACTAGGATTTACAGACCCATGGGCATTAAAGTCAGCATGAAAAGGAAGTCCTTTGTTCTCTATTGTTACATTTTAGACAACAAGAACAAATGTAGGGCGGGAATTGATTGGATGGTTGTGGTTTTCTATTGGTTGATCTCATGTGAGCGACAGGTTGTCCCGCCCTCAAGCCGTCATCAGAGAACAGACATTGCTGCAAGAGGCAGGGGAAGTTACTTTGATTGAAGATTAAAGGGCACATTAATTAAAATGATAATAATAATAATAATAATAATAATGTGCACGGATAAATCATTTGTAATAAATACTGCAATTTTTGATTAAAAAAAAAAAAAAAAGAACTGAGTGACTGATTCAATGATTCACTCATAGTAAACAATGCTAACTGCTCGCCACCTACTGGCATAACAATGTAATAACCTGCAGACGGGCTTCCTGAACTAATCAGTGAACGAATTTGAACAAGTCTATTCATTGAATGGATCCAAAAGATTCGAAGTCAGTTGGGTGAATCAACACCCAGCACTACAGTGCGCCAGTGTCCGACTGCTGCCCTCCAAACAAACACACGCTGAAGGAAAAAGGGGCGGATTTTCCTCAGTGGAAAATCTGATTTGAGTCGTACGAGCAGTGACTCTCAGCCTCCCCCCGAATCAAGCTTTAAATTCCTGCACAAAGTGTGTAAACACTAACACAGAGAACGAATATTTGACTTGAAAGTGCACGCAAAACTGGCTCCAGATAGCAAAATATAGCCTCCACACATTGATGGCATGTCAATACAACACTACTGCATTACTTACCCAGAATATAAAGTTGAACACGAAGAGGAGATATTTCACACATTTCATTCCGCCTTCAACTTTCCCCATGGTGACGGCACAATGTGAGCGGTTCCTCTTTCAATAACAGTGAAATGCGAAGATGCTGTTGCACTGCACGAGCCCTGTCAACATCTGCACGAGTAGCAGCGGGTGATTTCTTCAGTGTCTCTGTCCCGCCCCTTTGAATAATGTGTGTGGGGTGACTCGAGGGGGGTTTGGGACGGGCAACGGTCCATCCAGGCACTGCACAGTGGTTTCTTTCATAGGACTGTGCGATCCCAGACAAAACAGAGAAAACTTTTAAAGGCTTTTTGTTTAAATGGAGAACTACTGAGCACAAGCAAACAAACATTTAGTTTTCACTTTTAAAATAATCTCAAAATTAAAACGAATTTGAAAAAAAATGGAATCTATGGAACAACAAAATTATGAAATCTGAATTCTTTTTTTTCTGTTGTTGTTTAGGTTTTTGTCAATTAACCTAAAGTAGGCCTATTACATTACAGAATATATTGACCTTTTTTTTTCTTAAGTTGAAGAGTAATATCCCCCTGAGACCCAGCAATGGAGTTTTTTCCTCTGTAGAGGACATTATATTTTAGGCAATTCATACAAGCCACAGTTTTAAGTCAATGTCCCGTAAAGAGCACAATCAGGGCTTTTCCAAGATACTAAATGTTTGGAGATGTAACTCCTTCTCCTTGGTCTTTAAAAACTACCGAATGACTAAATTCAACACTCATATGATAATATTTTGTAATTATTTAAATCTGGCTAATGTTCATATTGTTTGTCGTAAATTAACACCTCAAGACAACTTTAGTGGGGTTTCAAATCAGAATATGACTTTCTGTTATGAGACATGCACCAGTTTCATGTCCTACTGTAGAGGACACCAGGATTTACAGCATGCTTATCAGACATTTTAGCGAAGACATAATACGTGGATAGGGAAGTAATTATCAATACTTCTATGAAATATGATATATTATGAAAAATTGCTACTTCTTTTTTATTGCATGTTGAACAAAGAACACATTAATATACAGGTGCTGGTCATATAATTAGAATATCATGAAAAAGTTCATTTTTTTATTGTAAATTATTTTTAAAAATGAAACTTTCATATATTCTAGATTCCCTACATGTAAAGTACAAAATTTCAAAAGTTTTTTTTTTTTACGTTTTGATGATTAGAGCGTACAGCTCATGAAATCCAAAATCCAGTATCTCAAAATATTAGAATATTTCCTAAGATCAATCAAAAAATTGATTTTCAAAACAGAAAAGTTAAAGTTCTTTAAAGTATGTTCACTTGTACACTCACTTGGTCAGCAGCACATATTACAGCAAATGACTTGCTCCTAGCACAAATTACAGCATCAGTGAAGTGTGGCATGGAAGTGATCAGCCTGTGGCACTGCTGAGGCACTATTGAACCTTCAGATCATCTGTATATTGTTGGATCGACTGTTTCTCATCTTTCTCTTGAAAATATCCCATAGATTCAGGGGTCAGACATGTTGGCTGGCCAATAAAACACAGTAATATCATGGTCAGCAAACCACTTGGAAGTGGTTTTTGCACTGTGGGCAGGTGCTAAAGTCCTGCTGGAACAGGAAATCAGCATCTCCATAAAGCTTGTCAGCAGATGGAAGCATAAAGTGCTCCAAAATCTCCTGGAAGATGGCTGTATTGACTTTGCACTTGATAAAACACAATGGACCAACACTAGCAGATGTCACGGTCCCCCAAATCATTACTAACTTCAGAAACTTCCCACTAGACTTCAAGCAGCTTGGATTCTGTGCCTCTCCTGTCTTCCTTCAGACTCTGGGACCATGATTTCAAAATGAAATGCAAAATTTACTTTTATCTGAAAAGAGGACTTTCGACCACTGTTTACTGTCCAGTTCTTTTTCTCCTTAGCCCAGGTAAGATGCTTCTGACGTTGTTTCTGTTTCAGAAGTGGCTTGGTAGTCCTTTTCCTAAAGATGTCTGAGTGTGGTGACTCTTGATGCGCTGACTCTGGCTTCATTTAACTCGTTGTGAAGCTCTCCCAAGTGTCTGAATCGGCTTTACTGGACAGTATTCTCAAGCTTGTGGTCATCCCTGTTGCTTGTGCACCTTTGCCTACCCAATTTCTTCCTTCTAGTCAACTTTGCATTTAATATGCTTTGATATTTCACTCTGTAAACAGCCACCACATTCAGTAATGACCATCTGTGACTTACTCTCTTTGTGGAGGGTGTCAATGATTGTCTCCTGGACCACTGCCAAGTCAGCAGTCTTCCCCTTTAGTGTGGTTTCAAAGAACAAGAGATACCCGGAATTTATACTGTAGGGATGGTCATTTAATGAAACTCAAATGTAAATATTCTAATATTTTGAGATACTGGATTTTGGACTTTCATTAGCTGTACGCTCTAATCAACAAATTAAAAAAAAAAAAAAAAAAAAAAACTTTTGAAATGTTTTACTTTACATGTAGGGAATCTAGTATAAATGAAAGTTTCATTTTTAAAAATAATTTACAATAAAAAAAAATGAACTTTTCACGATATTCTAATTATATGACCAGCACCTGTAATTAGAGACAATGAATAGATACATTGTACATGATGAGAAAACTCATTTTTGCCCATGTTTATTCACAATGGGCCCTATTTTAATGATCCTCTTTCGCTAGTTTAACGATGGAAAAAAATGGACCAAGAGGGTTGTAGCCTACCTAGTCTTTTAATGAGTCATGGGTGTGTTTTGGGCGTAACATGCAATAAACCAATCAGAGTGTCATCTCCCATTCCCTTTAAAAGCCATTTGCCCTTGCACCATGGCGGATTCGCTATTTACATGGTGGAATTTGCAAGCGGAAAGACTGAACGCTTCTCCAGAGAGGAATCCTTTTATTTTTAATATTTAAAAATGTTTGTGTGCTGTGCGTTTCCCTGTGTGTGTAATAAGCAGAGTGTACGCACATTGTGCACCCACCTATAGCTGCATATACTAACGCACCCTTTAAAAAAACAACTGCATTTCCAGTTGCCTCAAAATAGCAATGTGCCTGAACACACCTCATTTCAGACCACATTGCCGGTACTGACCACTCACACCAAAACACAGAATCACGCTATTAATTTGTTGTATACATCATGCGTTCGGTCCACTTTTATAAGCTGTACGAACTGAATGGAACAATTATCTGAGCAATGTGACTGAAGCCCAATTTTTTAATTTGGCATGAGTGGCGTGCCAATCACCTGTATGAGCGTTCACCATGTAGCGCGTTCCAAAAGAGTGATAAGATAATGATAAAATGTGCAACCCCTTTGAATCCCATTGAGAACGTAGGCTACCACTTTAAAACGCTATGGAGAAAGTCAAACATGATCTAAAACAGCCATGTAAACTGAAAAGAGGGGAAAACATCTCATTTGTAAACAGCATAGAAATGCAGTGCTGACACATACAAGACTTCACAAAGAGAGACTTAATAAGGCTTATATAGGCAGGGACTGACAATATAATGAGAAACAGCTGAGAACAATCAGGGATAACTAGTCTGGGCAAAGGATTCTGAGAAATGTAGTTCAAGATAAGATGGCAATGGACTAGGGTGGAGTGCCCTCTGGTGGATATCCAGGTAGTCTCGCGAAGCCAGACCTTCAGACTGGCAGCAGAAGGTCTGGACTCTATCGCAGCTTTCATTGGCCAAGGGACCGCCCAAGAGGATATTTAACGCAACCAATCACAGTTTGTTTTGTTCCGCATCATGTTTAAGGTTGTGAAAATGTAAAGTCAATGTCCCTACAATAACAGACTGGTGTGAATCTAATAAATTATTTATAACACAGTTCATAGATGTGGGAAGAAGGAGGCAGGAACCGGCGAACATTCAACAAAACTTTAATTCAAAATAAACAAAGAACAAAACGAAAGTAATGCCGGCAGACCCTCGCGGACGTCTGCCGGCCACACAAACATAATAAAACATAAAATAAAGTCCAGGCCTGGTCCTCTCTCGTCCTTCACGGTCGTCGCTCCTCCTTTTATGCCTCCGGAGCTCCTCCGTGAGAGACTCGAGGCCGGCGCGCCTCGCAGGTGATGCTCATTATCACTCGCGCCACCAGCCTCGCGCCGTTCCCTTACGGCTCTCGCCTGCCCTGCTCGTCACATTATTCATTCAAGAACATTGTGCAAGTTTACTGCAACAATAGAGCCACAAACTTCACATACTTTTGAAAACCCAGCATTTATTCAATCCAGGTAAGCGCTTATTGTCACAGTTGTACACGGCTGCATTCTTCTTCCACAAGGGGGTTTGGCATCACAACATTTGTTTCCAGACGGACCGTTAAAGAATGCAACACACACGTCTCCCGGACATCCTGTAGAATTCAACCAACAAGATGACAACTTCAAAAATCCTGAAATGTTTCCATTTAAGTGGTGCTTTACGCATCAGACGTTCAGCCAGCGGTCTGTGGGCATGACATCTGAGGCTGAGACTAATATCCAGGGCACTCCAACTGGTGATTGTGAGAGTAATGATGTAAAAAAAATAAAATGATGCACAGCTGTCAATTTCACATATTAAAGTTGGCATGAAACGGAACTTGCGATATCTTTTCTTCCCTATTGTGACATTTATATGAGTGAAACCTTTTTGAACAAGAAAAAATGACAATAACCATTATAATCGGTGTTATTGTCTACACTAGCCCTCCTATTATCCTCAAAATCCAGCGACGCCGGTTTGCCAGTGGGGTCAATTTGACCCCAACAATTAAAAACCTCCAGAATATGATTTTATTTTCAAAGGTTTATGTATCAGGTACTTTATGTTTCTTCATTGACTACTCAAATAGCTCTTTAAATAAAACAACACCAAAACAAAAAAATTCATTTTTTAATGACCTCAGTATTTTATAATAATATAATATAATATAATATAATATAATATAATATAATATAATATAATATAATATAATATAATATATTTTCTATCAAGGGTAATAACATGCAGTATGTTTGAAGGCAAATTTGACACTCCCTTGGGACCGCCCCATCATGGTAGCATTCACCTTTTATTTCCCTGGACTAATCATTTTCCAGATGTCTCAAACAGTCGGATGGGGGCTTCATCAGAAAACATTTTCTTCTGCTGTCCAATCCTTGCTGTACTTGCAGAATTCTAGTCTGTCCTTGATGTTTTTCTTGGAGAAAAGTGGCTTCTTTGCTACCTTTCTTCACCAAGCCACTGTCCAAAAGTCTTGACCTCACTGTGCCTACAGATGCACACCTGCTGCCAATATTGAGCTCTGCACATGGTTCAGGATTGACTCTTCAGGAGGTGACCGTCCTGCCGCTTGCTGGACACTCTGGGATGTTCTGAAGGTTTCTTCATTGCAGTTGAATTTCTCAACTTGAAGCTCTTGATGATCCAGTAAATGGTTCTTTCAGATGCTTTGCATCAAAATGGCCTCACATGCAAAGAAATTGCTGCAAAGTGATGATGGGTGCATGTCTTTCTTTAGAGGTAACCATTAAAGACGCAAGAACACTGGAACACTGACTGGAAGCACTTTTTGGAATGACTAGAACTTGTTTGCACTTTCCCATGTGCTGATGTGATTAGTGAAATTATGCTAGCTGATCACTTTTTACCAGGACCTCAAACAGGTCCTTTTTTTGTTTGTTTGTTTGTTTTTGACAATGAAGCGTTTTGCAAATACTGTATGTAAAATGCATCTGATCAACACCACAACTAAAGCAGCAAACTTTTATCAAGCAGTTCATCTAATGAGAGTTTCTGAGACTACAACCCACTGCAGAGAACCACCAAAACTTTTGGCCATGGCTTTACCCTATCATTCAAGTGGGGGGCGGGACCATAATAAATTGCCGTTTTTGAAAGGTAATGTACCTCCTTGTGGATTAGAGAGAAAACAGAAGAGAAAACACTAAGAATCTCATTCTGAGCAGGATGTCTCAAAATTAAGATTCTCCTCATCAATGTTTTTGTGAGAATTATGAGAATTAAGATAATACGAGGGCTAGATGTAGTGCAACGCAACGCAACAAATTCCCTACAGTAAACGGATTCCCCGTTCTATTTCTGACGTAGTCAAGTGCTTTGCAATGGTCGGTTTGTCGCGTTCAGTGTGGACAGCTTTTAGTAGAAAAGTTGCGTCTGGTGTAGACACGGTGTTAAGCCTGGAATGTAACTGGAAGACCACAGACGATTGCCTTTCACTGTATTGCATTAATAGAAAGCCAGTTGATATGAAAATTAATACAGTATTTTTCCAAAAATTAATTTTTAATAATTTTCCATGCCGTGACTGTGATGCTAAATAACTGCTAGAGGGCCAAACGTTACATGGTGTACCTTTAAATTGATTGTACCTCACTTCCAATGTATGTCCCTCATGATAACCTAAATGTTTGTTATTTTTTAAGAAAATTAAGGAACAAAAAATTATTCTTGGTAATCAACATTATGCCACAAATCAGCTGTTGGCTGAGCTTAACTTGTATTAAACCTGGAATATTCATTTAATCAGCATGCACATTACATTGCATAATTAGGCTAATCAAATTGCATATTGTATCATGAATTTGATTCAAATTTTGAATCAGCCCTAGTAATTTGTAACAAATAAAACAGCATGCATGTCCGTGTTACTGTATGTGCAATAAAAAAGTTCAGAGGTATACATGCTATTGTGCAAGGCATTTCTTAAATTCCAGTCACATCCTGTCAGCTGTAGCAATTGTCGTGTTCTTAGAAAGTGTGCATCCTTAATTTATGCTGATGTCATGGCTGGCTTTAAAAAAAAAAATATGGCCATGATATTTGCTATCTGTCACAAAATAGATTAGATCATGATATATCCAACAACTGGAAACCCATCTGTTGTTATCAGCATTGCTTTGGTTTCATTTACTCTTAACTGCACAAAAAGAAAATGATTTGAAATAGAATATAAATGCATAAACCGGTGTATACACTCAATGACCTTGAAATGGTTACTTATTAAACATGAATTTCACTAATAGGGTGACAGGACCAGGCTCGCTTATAATCATATAGCCCAGAACTAAATTAATATCAGAATTTTTGTTCAAATTAGCCATCTGTATTTTTCTGCCTTGACAGAGAAGGTGGGTAAAATTGTGTTTACAGTTTCAGTTACAGATTAATGGAGTTTATTCGATTATATCTCTCATTAGATTAGTGTGTGCACGTGACCCTTCCGAGACACATGTCCGTGCTATTTTGATCAAAGCATCCAGGGGTCTGCACAGTGTCTTGGTTAATTTACCTTCATTACCAAATGAGCCGGGCAGTGTCCTAATCCAATCACAGAGCAGCAGTAATTTATCTTTCAAAGCTCAGATGTCTCAGTCATTCAATTTAAAACAGCACAGCAGTGCTTACAATCCTCTACGGACACACTGAAGCTAGAGTCGCCATCATTGGCTAATACATTTTTTTTTAATTTTACTCGCTAGAGTTTTTACATGGAATGAAAGAACAACACAAATGAAAAAAATCTACATAATATAAAATATAAATATAAAATATACATTTCAAACACAGTTTAAGTAAGCAGTCTGTAATAAAATAAGAACAATTAATCAAACTACAAGCGATAGCAAAAATAAACAACAATAGAACAAAGATGCAAATGAAATTGTGCTTTTCTGGTAGATTAACAGTAGTTATATACAGATTAGGTACAGAATAAAATATAAAGTTACAAAAGTTATTCAGTCAAAAGCATTGAGTGATTTTTTTTGTAGTGAATCTTATGTTGTTTGATTAACATTAAAAACAGACAACAGAAGGTTTAATAGGCTGCTGTCACTTTAAGAGCTAATGCACTGATCCAGTATACTGATACTGTTACATGCGTTTTCTTTCTCGACTGTTTACATTCACAAGACAACTGACTATGTTTACTAGGATACTCGCCAATACAGGCATTTTGATATAATTTTGTGTGAAATAGTCCATTCAAGCAGAAGATGTGAAAAAGAGCTCAATTCAGTATTCATGTGCTGTCAGATGCGGCTTTCTGGGTGTGTGCTTCAGATGTGCTGCTATTCTTGCACTTGAATGTTTAAATCGGCAAGGCTTAAAAACGCGTGCAAATGATAAACTTTCATGACAACACAGCACTGGTCTGTTTGGGACAGTGACAATTCTGTCAACAAGCCCTGCATGTGCTCTCTATTTTCTCTCACGGTGAGTGCGCGAGTGAGAGAAAGCAACAGATGGCATTCTCAGCCTATAGCAACGGAGCGTAAAGCTCAGCAGGCAATAAAATTATATCTGCGCTAAACTTATTTTTTGGCTCTAACTCAATTACAGGTGAATGTAATCGTACAATTTACAAGCTATTTGCTAATTAAATAGATTTTTTTGTCGCCTCTCGTGAAATTTGGTGGCATATGTGAGTGATTTACTTGCATTGTAGAAGGGTTGGCTTCTATACCTTACAGCCTTGTTTTCATTCCTGCTGTCAAAAATTCAATATGCTGCTACCTTGAATAAAGTCTACGAGCAATAACTCGATAAGATATTTTCTGCAGGATACAATAAGGATACTACTTAATCCAGTAGGTGGCGAGGTGACTGTGAGTCATTTGAATCATTTAGGCTACTCAGAGATGCTGATTCATTCAGTACTAAATTTACTGGATTTGTGGTATGTAGCATGCTGCTCCAGCTTATTATTTTTTTTTACCATATTTTTCTATGGAAGGAATAACAAGAGTAGTATGCTATGCGGTTATGATTTCAGCCACGAGTCTTTAAAACGGAATCATTGAATCATTGACTCACGATTTGTTCAAAAACACAGAATCATTCTGGAACAAAACATCACACCTATGTGTTGCTCGGTGGTGAAACGGCTCTGCTATGGATGTGTTTTAATTGGCGGAACAAAAACGGACAGAGCTACGTCTTTATGTAAGTTATTATTTGTTTTTTGAACTGTTGTGTGAAAACATGCAATATCTCACAAAGGTGCTGCCTTCTTGTTGCTTCAGTAACTTCTCAGAAACGGCTCAGTCTGTCGTTGCTAGTTTTAACTGGACATTTTCGAAATAGAAATTTTTTATGCTGCCTTCACGTGCTATCGGAATTACTGAGTCTCCTAGTTAAAAACTGAACATAAACGCCCTCTCAAGTCGTATTTATTACTGGGAATCATTTTGCTCGTGGCGGCAGCATTATGCCGCGTTCCAGGCAACCCGTAACCCGTGTTTTTCCAACCTTCTACCCGTGAAAGTGCACCGAAACAGCAGTCAAACCCGTGACTTCCCACCCATGAACTCGTACTAGATCGATGTAGCCCGCGAAACAACAACTCCCAGTTGCAAGTGCAGGTAAAATAACGTAAAATACAAGGTATAACAGCTTCTCTTGCCTTATGCGCCGTTTTCCTCCTTCTCACATAGCCCGCGAAACAACAATGGCATCCCATTGAGTCGTGATTTGAAGTAGTGACTTACGGGCTCAAAAACTTGACTGGAACGCAGACACGAATGTTTAGTCCGTGGCGTGTTTTGTTTTTACCGAATTGTTATAAAGTCCAAATTGCTATTCCATAGCAGAAGCTCTATAGAAAATTCTGCAGCTTCAAGAAAGTGTTTTTCCTTTCCTGTTTACATACTTAGACACAGCCCTTCTGATAAAGAGCCACATAACGCACACGTGTAATATTACTTTATTAATATTAGGAGTGTCACGATTCTCCAAATCCTCGATTCGATTACATTTTCGATTCTAAGGTCACGGTTCGATTCGATTCTCGATTTTTACATTTATTTTTTTTTAAAGCACAGGTTGCTATGCCATTATTCAGACTAGACTTTTATGCAGTATAATATCTGATATCTAATATCTAATATCCAGCAATCTGTAGTCAAGCCAACTAAATGTGCGCTGCTCAGACCTTCAATAATTTTCTCTTTTACATTATTGTACATGGAGGGAATCACCGTAGCTGTGAGATTCATTCTACTTGTGATTTCGTAGTGCGGTTCTAGCACGCTAATTAAATGCCTAAAACCGGAGTTTTCCACCACCGAATAAGGTCACATGTCCGCGGCTTTAATTTTAAAGAAGTTTAAGAAGTTTAATTCCAAATGAAGATGGAAGAGTAGTTTGTGTAGTTGTTGGTTTAACAGATAAATCTATGTTTTTGTGGTGCCTGCGGAGATGCCCTGCCATGTTAGTCATGCTGCCAGTGAGAGAATATGATACACGCATATAGCATAGCTTGCAAACTCAAACTGTTGTTTTTTTTTTTGTCGACAATGCGAACGTTGTCAACATAACTCACTGGAAATCCAAAATACTTCCACACCAGCGACTTCAGTGAAAGAGGAGTGGGTTCGAGTTACTTGGGTAAAGTTGGTTTTATATTCACACATTCAGACATCCGTATTCAATAGCCTTGTTAATCACACTACATCAGTGGACATTCACAAGTAAATATGCCATTAAAACAATACTTGCCTATTTTGATCGACTGTGAAAAATGTTGTAAGTTGACAATATCATGTCGCTGCTTAAAATTCGCAAACATTAATTTATTGCACATTTATTGGAAAGTCTGAATTTATCAGAAGTCCGAATGTGCGAATATAAAACCAACTTTACCCAAGTGTTCGAGCTCTGTCGATGGGTCTCCTGCATCTGCAGTTGCCATGCTATCTTTTGAGTGGCTGTTAGAGGAGGTTGACTCGCAGCACTTCAACACAATTTTTTCCGCTTGGCAAGCAACTGGACGCAACATGGGGGCGTGGCAGCATCGACGATTCCATTTTTTAATTCGAAGTTTGAGATTGTGACTTAATTTCGGTCGATTTCGATTTAAAATCGAAATCGTGACACCCTTAATTAATATGTTGTTTTATTTAGAGGAAACTTATCATTCATTCTCACATGGCTCCTAGCCCTCAACCCAATAATCTGAAGGTCAGTGTGGCATCTGACTGTGATTCTAAGGTGTATAAAAACATTCAAAAACACATGATATATCCTAAAAATATTGACCACTCAAGGTCCCGCCATTAAACCACCACAGTTGTTCTGTTGGTCCTTCAGAAGTCTACTCTCTTTCTTTGAGAGCACTCATCCTAGAGTAGGATGGGGCCGTATCCTGGCAACAGAAAAGCCATATCCTGGCAACCACAGTGAGAGTGAGAGTGAGAGGGCAGCAGTTGAGATCCGTCCTTTGAGATTCACAGAAGAACAGACAATTAGGCATTAAGAGCTCTGCCTTTATTTCTGTAACGACTCCAGAATACATTGTAATGAGTGTAAATGGGGGTCATGGGAAGAAATGGGTGACTGTGAGGTGTTGTTGACAAATTGCATAATCTTAATGGACTCATTTGTGCACGATGAAGTGAATTTGAAGCCACAATGCTCAAAGTAAAGAACTTAATGCCCACTTCCTTCGCATTTCTTCCAACTGTGGGCCATCAAGTCCTGAGACAAATATAAGAACGTTTGCTTGTTTCTACAAGGAGGCACTTATCTCTTCTGGAACAACAGAATGATATGAGCAGATGTGCTGTTAACCCTTAGAGACTGGAAATAAGATAATCACATAATGATGTGGCGCTGTGTGTGTGTGTGTGTGTGTATATTTTGTACCAGCCTTTTTGTAGAGGACATTTCTCGGGGGCCTATGACTGTCTGCCACTGCTCCCTTCAGCATTAGCTTCAAACTAAATTTATCGCAGCAGATTTTCATTCCTAAAATTATTGGTAATGGAAGCCTAACTTAATTAAACATAAAACATTTTCAGTAACCAAATATTATCTGTCCTGTATGACTAATAATCTCTGAAAGATGACACAATGATAGTCTTATTTGGAGGCAGGCATGCTTTGAAAGTAAAGACCTTTATATTCTTACTTGAGAACTGAGTGTACAATTTTCATCTAACACTGGCTGTGTCCGAAATCTCCCCCATACCCTTAAATAGGACACTATTTGAGGGGACAGCCATTTGTAGTGGTGTCCGAAACTATAGTGGACATTACATAGTGGAATGCACTCATTCAATCCCATAATGCACAGCAATAATGAGTGTATAACTGATGTACACTCAATGGCCAGAGAATACCCATAATGCAATGTGAGAATCAATTCCCACATCTGACCAGAAGTTGGCGCCCACAGCTGAATCATCCATCGATCCGTTTTTCAAACCGCTGGTCCAGTGTGGCTACAGCATAATATCACAAAGGTGTAAAATGTTACTAAATTAATCTAAAGTTATCGCAGTATTGATGTTTTAATACTGATTGCACTAATATAACAATATTATGATATACACCGATGGGCCATTACATTATGACCACCTATCTAATAACCTGTAGAACCTCTGTTAGCCGCAAAACAGCGGCTACACAGCGAGGCATTGATTCGACGAGGAGGTGATAGGTCTCCTGGGGTATCTGGTACCAAAAAAGGCAATCAGCAGGTCCTCCAGTTCCCATACATTGAGGGGTGGCGGTGATGTCTTGTGCGAATGAACTCTGTGCTGTGACACATTGCCCTGGTCACCACTATTCTAGCTGCTGGTGATTTATCACACTGTGGCCCTGCTTCGCTGCAAACAATGCCTGACAGGCGACACACGGCTGGACGATGGTTGGCTATCCGTGCACCACTTTTGATACGTATTCACTACAGCGGCACATGAACAACCCACAAGGCGCATTGTTTCTGAGATCGAAGTTCCGGGGCGCCATAACATCACAATTTGTCCTTTATCAAACTTCGATAAATCTGCAGCTTTTCCCATTCTGACACCAAACACTCTGCTGATTGAAAGCCAGACCTCGTGTGGTGTATACTGCTCTGTGAACCATACCTGCAGCACCGTTTGGTTGCCAGGTGCTCGCATTGCTCTAGGCTGGGGGTGGTCATAATGTAATGGCTCATCGGTGTAAGTGAAGTAACAATTTTGAAATACGTTGATGGTTGAATTTTTTTTTTTTTTTTTTTTAATCTTTTGTCTTTTATCTCTGTATTCCTATCAGTGTTGTATAAGGGTTTTTATGATTAATAGTTAGGGCTGGGACAATACATCGATGCATGATTCTGGATCGATTCTGATGTTTTCCGTCTGTAGCTTGATTCTCTCTCAAATTCTGAGCTTAGTTTTTAACAGCAGATGGCACTGCGTGCTTTAGAAACAGATGTACTCTGCTTCCTTCCAACTCCTTACACACACCACTTGCTGCACTCAGGGCATGTCCAAATCCACTTTTGCTATTTTAACGACGGAAAAACGGTACGTGCGCCGGGGCGCATTTTTGAAATGGGTTGTCCCTATTCTCTTAATGAGTAATGGGCGTAACTTTCAATAAACCAATCAGAGTGTCATCTCCCATTCCCTTTAAGAGCGAGATGCGCTCGCGCCATGGCGGATTGCTATTTACATGGTGGAATTTGTTGGCGGAAAAGCTGAACGCTTTTCAAGCGAAGAAACCGATCTGCTCGTGCGCGAAGTTAAAGCGCGCAAGCATATCATCTACGGGACAAGCAGGAATCCACCAAAGCTTCCCGAGGTGAAGAAGGCGTGGGATGAATTAGCAGTGATTGTGTCCTCGTCTTCTGGCATCAGATGTTTTGCTGAAATTACCTGTTAAGTGGCCAGTCAATCTTTCAGTCGTCTGCGTTGGATGCAGGCTTTCAAATAGCTCCGCGCGATGAGTCAGTTAATATATATGTGTGTGTATTGGCACGATTGTTCAATTAATTAGCCAATTTCGTTCATCATTATAAGTAGTAATAGGCTGAATTGAAAATAGGTAGCCTAATTCTAATACACGCAATGACTATTCATCATTACATTTTTATATTTATGTAGCCTACACAATAATATTCTTTTACATTGTAATCCTTTTGTTTTTAATATTTGGCATGTTTGTGATGCGCATCCCTGTGTGTAATAAGCAAAGTCGACGTGCCCAGAGGCGCAGTTTCTACCAACACGCTCTAACAAAAAAATATGCGCATTGACTTTAGACCAGGGCTGCATTCCAGTCGGTTTTTAATGCCCTTCCCTCGCTAACTTCCCTCGTCTCGTTGACTCGGATGTACGTCATTGCTTACGTTGCACGAGTGCCCACTTCTGGCGGAACCTTTGCATGGGCTGAACTGGAACGTCCTAAGCCCTTGATCACTTGGAATCTGCAATGGAGCTGATTTATTATTTATTTTTTCCCCTTACAAATTTGTTTAATACAGCATTCTATATGTATATATATGTGTGTTTTAAATGTTTAAAAAATAATTAATATATCATATAATTGTTTGTAGGGTAAATTAAACGCGATATGCGCTGACGTCATAATCGTGTCGCATTGTGGGTTATGGAGCTGCCTGAAGTGTACATGTCATGTAGACTCGCTCCCTCGGTTAAAATCGAGGGAGCGAGGGTCTGTCCATGTAAACTTCCCTCGTCCACTTCATGAAGTGGAACGCACTTCAAAATGTCGGCAGGGATTCCCCCGAGGGGAAGTGTGTAGGGAAGTTCGCGAGTGCGAGTCTAAAACTGGAGTGGAACGCAGCCCAGGTTTTAGTTGGTCTATGGCGCAGTCTATTTTCAGCTCCTTAAAATAGCAATGCGCCGGCAATGCACCTGAACACACCTATTTTTTAGACCAGCACGCCCATGGGCGCACTCACTGGCGCAAATGCATTTACTAATTTAAGGACGTGGCGCTGAACGGGAAAACGCGAACGGCGCCGGACGCAAACTAGCAAACACACTTGCGCTGCGCCTTGCGTCGCATTGCGCCGGGTGTATTATAGGGCCCATAAAGTTCGAAAAGGTTGAAGCGAATTACAGGGGTGTTTGCAGTGGGTTGTTTACATTAATCTCGTGTCATAAAAGCATTCTGAGGTGCAAATACATTCTCAGACTCAGCCGAACGCACAAGCGCTCTTCTTCTTGAGCATTTGAGCATTCTGTTAAAAAAATAGCCTAGAACGCCATCTGCTGTTAAAAGCTAAGCTCAGAATCGATTTGCGATGCTTTTAGAAAAATCGCAATGCATCGGTAGTATTGTCCCAGCCCTAATAATAGTAATGTGAATGTGTTTGTAACTGAACTGAGATGTATAATAATTTTGATGACTGCAGAAATTAATTTGGTATACACATTATCCCTCCGGTCCCAATTGTGGCCGACCATAAGACACAGTTTTTCATACGCTTTTCCATAAAAATTAAAAAAAAAAAAAGAAAAAAAAGTATTGATTATTTCAAGGGGTTACTGATGACACATCCTTTTGGATATTTTTATGTTTGGGAAAAATTTGGAGATTAAACAGGTTAAGTACTTGTTATAGTTAAGTATTGTCCTTTTTTTTTTTTTTTTTTTTATTTTTAACAGTAGATATTCTCACAATACAGATGAATTAAGTTTAATTAAAATTTACAACATAATTTTGTGGATTGTGTTCTATTAGAGATGAATTTGTTGTGTCAGAAATATGTTGCTTTGCTCCATAAAGCCAGTATGGTTGTCTATATCACTTTATTGTCTATTTATAAATGGTATACCGCCTGATTATAAAATATTAAATATATATATATATATATATATATATATATATGTCATATTTTTCTTTTTAATCTTTAGGAGTAATACAACCAAGACGTTGTGAAATTCACCTGTCATCCAACATTTAAAGACTGCATACATATTTATGACCACAAGATGGCACACGTACACTATCATAGACTTCTCTGATCAACAACACTGTTTCTGAGCACGAAAACACAGTTTGCCTTATGATAATATTATTTTAAAGAACTTTTAACTGTTTTTACTGACAGCCGAGAAAGTGGCACTTTTGGCAGATGATATTTTAACGATGAGCTATGAACTTAGCAGAGTATAAAATAATATAAATGTTTTAAATATATAAAAACTTATATAAAAAGTTAAATAATTTCTGTATAATTGTAGCTTGTTGTTATTCATCAAACTGTTATGCAGTAGAAGCATTTAGAGTCTCCGTTGATGATGGAAAACTATAGGACATATTCACATATTATTATGTAACTAATATGTAACCAAACCAGAATATGAGTATAACAAACTTGCTGAAGTTATTCAGGCTTGAGGCAACTCAAGGAATGTCTATCACATAATTTCTCATTTCAAAGACAAGTCTTAGCATGACATAATTCTGGTCTCACAATATTCACAGAAAAAGAAAGTAAGAGTGGCAGTGTGTTTTCGGCAGCCTTTATGTTATCTAATACCTGCTATTGTTGAGCGTGACACTGAAACTTTGACAGTGTCTCTCTCACTGGCCCATGCAGCTGCAACAGTCTTTCCAGTCCAACCACCCACTGTGTTTCTGCACCTCGCACGACATATTATCAGTTACATCTCAGGTGCACTTCCATGTGTTTTAATCCATTTGTAATGACAATGACAATGTAATTTCTGCATAAGAAGCAGTTGAAGGTGCAGAAACAGTTTAGTGCTTGTGTGCCCTTGAGTTCAGCTGTTCTTTACAGCATGGCCTCGAGTTCAGTAACTTTGTTAAACACACATTTATTAAATAATACTTATTCTTTATAAAACTCATTTTATACATTCATATTAAATTAACATATAACTGTTAGATAAGTGAAACAATAGCAACTCATTGTTATTAGTTCATTAATGTTCAATGCTTTTTAGTTTTAATTTTATATACACACTACTGTTCAAAAGTTTGGGGTCAGTAAGGTTTTTTTATTTTATTTTTTTTAAAAGAAATTAATTAAATACTTATTTAACAAGGACATATTAAATTGATCAAAAGTGCATGACAATAAAGACATTTATAATGTTTCTTAAAGATTTCTTTTTTAAATAAATGCTGTTCTTTTGAACATTTTATTCATCAAAGAAACCTGTAAAACTATTATGGTTTCCACAGAAATATTAAGCAGCACAACTGTTTTCGACATTGTTAAAAATAATAAAAAAAAAAATTCTTGAGCATCAGGTCATCATATTAGATGGAGTAATGATGATGAAAATTCTGCTTTGACATCACAGGAATAACCAAAAGCGAATTGAATAAGCCTCAAGGCAAAAGGAAATGCAAATTCACGCCTGTACAGTAGAGGGCGCAGCTCAAACAAACCTTTCAGCTTGCTGCTGTTCTGGATCACAGAAGAATAGGATGCAGGAAAAGAAAGTTCAACACTCTTCAGCAGTAAGTAAATAAATAAACACATTTTTGGCCTAGTCTTTTTTTTTATTAGTATGGTTGAGAGGTCAGAAGGTCAGAAGCAAGGACATTGGTCAATAAAATGAGATTAAATAAAAAGTATAATTGTGTTATTTAAGCTATTTAAAATACAGTACTGCAGGTTTGCGTAATATTCTGTGTCTGCATTTCACAGTTTTATTCATTATGAGAAATACTGAATCTGTTTTTGTTCAAGTGAGATGAGTAAATGCATGTTCACATTTAAGCCGCGTTTCCACCGAAATTACCCGGAACAATTTGTCCCAGCAACTTTTTAACCCAGGAACTTTTTCCCCCAGACCTGTTGCTGTCTGCATTTCCATCGCGGTCTAAAGTACCGTGAAGATTAGTCCGGCGACATTGGACTACGCGTGACATTGTAGTTCCTGCTCGATTTCGTCCTCCGCATATAAGCTTAATAAAGCCTGAACCTCGTCGTCGGTCCATGTGTCATATTTTTTAAACTCCATTGTTGATTCGACTAGAAAACAACTCTTACTGCATGCACCACAACCCATCAAAATGCTGCGTGAACTCAACCAATCAGCATGTTCAGTCCCACACCCGAAATTTCCAGAACTTCGAAAAAAGTACTACCTCGCGAGCAGGGACTTTCTGAGGGGGAGAATTTTTACCCGGAAGTTCATTTAGGCCCTGGACTCCGCGGTCGAAATGCGGCTTTAGTCTAGAACTGCAATAAGCGTCATGTTCACACAGCACACACAAGGCCTCTGCACTTACTCACGATTCCTCTTAACATGGGGGACAGTAAAGCTGTCAGTCAATAAATGGGATGCTTACTTGCGTTACTTATTTGGAAAAATAACTCAGCTATTTTATTGTAAATTTAAAAGTAATGCGTTACTTTACTCATTACTTAAAGTAATCTGATTACATTACTCAAGTTACTTTTAATACGTTACCTCATGTTTACGTTCACGCAAGAGTGACAAAATGCTTTACGGTAATTCAAAAACAATGTATATATTATGACTTTATAAGACAATTTCGAAAATTACCTACCTCCATCGAGTGCACTGTATTTGCAAATTACCCACCTCCTCTTTCTTGTACTGTATTTGCAAAACTACTGCGCTGGTGAGCGTTGTAGTCGTAGTCCAGAGTAGAGGGATGACACGGGAGTGGATTTTCACTCCTGTCCCGTCCCACTCCCATAGAAAGAAATCTTGTCCCGTCCCACTCCCAGACCAAAGTTTAAAAAATAATCCCATCCCATCCCGCTCCTGGTAAATTGACTCCCACTCCCATCCCGCTCCTGTTTAAACTGACTCCCGCTCCTGTACCGCTCCCATATATTTTTTTCTTCAATTAGTGTTTAGTTAATACATAGAATTTGATTTAATCTGCTCTCCATCCTGTTTTAGACCAGCTGCTGAGCCCCTGTTTCTAGATTTTCTCCAGAAAATGGAAGACAGCAAATAAAAGAAAAACAGTACATAGTTCACACCATGTCTACAATAGTTTAATAAACCCAAACAGCACATAAAGCTGCATTTTACTCATTTATTGTTGAGTAAACAATTACATTTATAGTTTACATTTATAGTTTTTTTTAATTACACGTTAACAATTTTCATCAATTATGCTCTTGCATAATGAGTCCATCTTAGTTATATGTTGCTGTGTAGGAACAAAAGTGCATCTACATTTTCTGGATTGAGGGTAGAACGCCTCTCCTCTATCAGTCTTCCCGCAACACTGAAGCTACGCTCAGAAGGAGTACTTGTTGCGGGGATAGCTAGCAGCCTCTTGGCAACTGGTACGAGCCCACCTGACATCTCCCGCCAGAAGTCAAGAAGACACTGGAAACGTGTCAACTTAGTGTCACTCATGTATTGCAGCACCAACTGGCGACCATGTGACTCCATATCACCACTGTCCTCCTTCCTCTCCTCCTCTTCTACACAACTTGCAAAGAAGTTATGCACCTCCGTAGCTCCTTGCTCTGGGGGTGGATCTTCAGGAAAAAATACAGATTCTTATAGAACATTGTCATTTACAATCTAGTTCTTTGTAGTCTAACATACTCAATTGTCTAACACACCTATATTAAACATTACCTATAAGGTAATCCTCACACCTGTCCTGTATGTGTGTGTCACTCTAAATAAATGAAAATAAATTTTGTCATTTGCTCTGCAAATGCTGTTGATGCTAGTGTTATTCACCCTCTTTCTCCACAAGGCCTCTCACTCTCTCCTCTGTCCCTGCCATTTCTGTGAGTGCTGTCAGGGTGCTGATGACCTCCTCATACTCCTGGCCGTTGAGAGTTTTCCTTAAGAAACTCCTCAGGCTAGGAGAGAGAGCTGTGGCTACCTTATGGTACAGGTGGACTTTGAATTTCATCTCCACTGCCTGGACTAACTTCCCTTTCAGCTAGGGGAGGAGGAGCATGACGATACATGCAACATCATTGCACTGTGCTTATGTTTGCCACTGTACTTGAATGACCACCAACTAAATGAAAATCAGAAATGTATTGTATTACCTCTTTTACAATCACACTGTCTCCATCCTGGATCGACAAACCCCTCAGTAGAGTAGCCTTGGTCGGGAGGACAAGGTGAAGGGTAGGTGTCTGATCAGTGGAGAGGTGCCTGGTAGCCTCATCGAAAGGTTTCAGGAGTTGGATGATGTCTTCAAGAAGTTCGCAGTCTATGTTGTTGAGGTAACGGAGCTCGTTTCGGCGAAGCAGGATGTCATGCAGCCTCCCAGATCTCAGAGCATCATTAACAGATTGGAGCATTGCTAGTCTGGTATTCCACCTCGTCTCCACAGATTGCTTCAGTGACTGGTCCAGTGCTTTTTGCAACCTAAAATATAAAGAGATTGCACAAGACAAATGGATGTTACGGTGACATAAATTCCAATTCATTGGCCTCTCTTTTGGGAAAACAACATTTATTTAAAAAAAAAGAGATTTATTTAAAATTGAGTAAAAAAAACAAAGACCTGTGCAGGTATAAATTACAGTAGCTTCTTTTTATTTATTTCACTTTAATTTCTTTCAAATTATAATAAGCAGCTTTACCAGGAAGAACATAAAATTGTATGCTATTTTACCCTGCTCTTTTGAAGTGTGTGACAAGGGTCTTTGTGTCCTTAAACAGCTTGATGATGTTGCTGTGCACTGGGTTGTCCTCGTCCAAGTGGTCAAATACATGTTTTAAGATTAAGTTGATATTATGGCCAGCACAGGAGAGTCGGACATAATCCTTGAATGCTGCAACCACATTTGAGCCATTATCCGTTACAAAAGCGGTGTCGTTGCTCAGGATGCCAAATTCCTGTGTGAGGTAAAAAAAAAAAAAAGATTAAAAAAAGACTAACACAAAAGCTTTGCAAAAAGAAGCCCAGATATAAGAGCATCAAAACAGAATGACTAACGGTCCTGTAACTGAACAGAGAACTTTTCAATAAATGTTTATAACTATATTAGGACAAAACATACAGTGTTTACACATATGCTTAATGCATATCAGCACAGGAGGACACTAAGATATGAAAATATGAAAACTATTTTTAAAAGTTTGAAATTTTTATGAAACGTTTTCCTTAACCTATCAAAACAGTAAAACTGCCTCCGACACAGAGAGCAGCAAATGCAGCTGCCTGCAACAAACTGATGTGCAGTACAGTAAGGGACAGTGACACACACATGGCTACTGTTGTATTTATTGATATATTTCTCTTATTGTATAATTTTTCTTGTAAACATGTTTTTGTTGTTGTTACTGTTGCACTCTGTTCTCATACTTTTCCCAATTTTATCATTAATTAGCAATATTAATTACATATGCCTTGTGGATAAAGATGATCTGATTTGAGAGACAGACAGACACACGGAGAGAGATACCTGAAGGATTCTCTCCACAGTCCTTCTGATGTGGTCACTGGATTTAACACCTTCCATCTCTCTTGTGGCCAGAATCCGGTTTACCATCTTCCAGTCAAGGATGTAATGCACTGTAACAGTGATGTAGTGTGTGTTGGTCCTTTCCTCTGTCCAAAGGTCTGTGGTTACAGCATGGTCTCTAGTCTGCATGAAAGGAAGAATTATATTTTTAATGGGTCACAAAATATCTTACATGTAAAAAAGATTACCAGTTTAGAATATGGAGATATTATGGCGTTTAAAAATTGTAAGGAAAATCTGGTGTATAGGGTTTAGAATCTATAGATCACAGACTACTGCGTGAGAGGTACAATTTATGTATAAAAATAGTGCAGAGTGACATACCTGACGGAGCTCCTCCATGACCAGCAGTTTTATTTTCTCATACTCCCCTTCTACGTGACGGGAAACTGTGCGTGCACATGGCAGTATGTCTTCCACCTGCACGTTACTTCCATATTTGGCTCCAATGTCGAGCAGCTCCTGTGCTACGTTGGTAAAGCCTTTCCCCTCTACCACAGCAAAGGGTCTGAGATCTTGGCTGCACATGCGAGCAATTTTGTTGGTCAGACGTGACTTGACACCTGACGGCAATTTTCGCTTGATGAACGAAGCGATGCTTGGCTGATTCTTTCCCGAATTTGCCTTGCAAGTGTGCCTCTTCAGACCGCTCGTCCCTGAATCACTTGCGTACTTGACTAAGACTAAGCATGTCTTACAAGCAGCGTACATCGTGGTATCACCGTCACATTCTACTCTCATAAACTTAATTAATATTTCAGACTTTCCGACCAGTTCTGTGAAACTAATAGACATGTCATTACTTCTGACTTTGCGCTGTAAATCATTTTTTGCCACATCGACTTCTCCGCGGCTGTTAGCTCCCTCCATCACTGCTCTTTGAATTCCGGCGGGAAGCCGTGACAAAAAGCACTGATGGCTTCTGGGACGGCTGGGTCATGTAGTTATTTTTTAATTGCGTTACATTGTAGGCGTATTAAAAGGAAACTACAAAATGGTGCATTTACTTTTTTCTTTTTTTGTCGTCTTTGCTATTGGTTGATTCCCGCTCCCGTCTGCTCCCGTTAACCATTTATCCTGTACCGTCCAAATCCCGTGATTAATAGCAAAGATGACTCCCATCCTGCAGGAATCCCACGGGAATCCCGTGACCCGTGGGATTCCCGAAAAAATGTCAGCCTCTAGTCCAGAGCTGTGCTTGGAGTATTTACGACAGTGTGATTCACTGAAGGAAACTGTAGGGGGGAGCTTCGCAAATCTTACTGAGTTCCACTTTAACATAACTGACAGTTACATGTCAATGAAATAAGAAATCAACAGATGCAACAAATTATAGATTTTTCTTGCTCTGCCTCCTGAAAAAGAACTGCCTTATAAAAACATTTGGCATTTTTAGATTTTAATTGAGACATTTTTAATCCTTTCATCAAGTTGACCGTGGGACGGTCCCCACAATTTTACTATCATCAAGGTGACATTTGGTCCCCACCTGACCCACACACACATTCCCTCCCATGCTCTTCTCTCTCCTTCTAAACTGTAATCAGAATACATAAACATGTTCTTGCATGGACAGAGGTTCAGTTGGGACACTCTCACAGACTGCCGCCAGGACCTTCATTAATTCACGATGCCCGTGCACGATTCCAGATGCCGTTCAGCGTGTGCTCCTCACCACCGGCAGGACAGCTGCTTCGATTTACACGCGACCTCCTTTATGGCTAGAGTTGCGCTACTAAAGCCAATCTGTCTTTCCCATTGTATATCTTCCTGACGTGACCCAAGGATCCAGAGTGAGATTCTAGTCTGAAATGTCTTCCAGGTCACCTTGCATGGATGATTGCACTATGAGTTTTGTCTCATTTATTTGAGCTCATTTTTATGATCCAACATGGACTGGAAAGGAAAGAACATGAGGGATCCCAACTAATCCCTTAGTAGCCTATTCCAGACAATACATTCATCCCTGAGCGGGAAACAGACAGGGAGATGCTTTTTTTGAGTGCCAACTCCACGTCAGTAGATGAACTTATGATACACGCTTACACATCTGTCGGCACTGTATAAGAAAAACAGTTGTTGCTATGCGTTATAAACAGCGTCTCTCTTCAATTTTACCTTAGTTAAAATTTGACGATGCATTAGATTGCTTTCATCAGCTTTAAAATGGACAATTGCCAAAAGTCTGTAATAGTTTTCCAAATGAGCTGTTTCATTTTCCAGTTGTAGATTTGCATTTCAGGACTACTCAAATGAATAGTGTTAAAGCTAAGCTGTTTAAAGGTAGCTAAAGTTTTAGGTACTTGAAAGCTATCTGTTGGCATTCTCATTCATCTCATCTGTGTTTGTTTCTTGGCAAACTCAAACAGTTCTGGAAGTATGTGACCTGAATTCTGCTGTCAGTACGATGTAACCGATTAGTTTTGGTTGGGACTAACTGCTACCAGACAAACAACCTGGATCGGTTGGATGGTGAAGTGCAAAAATGTATAGGGAAAAAAAACACAAGGATTTGTGGAATTGTTTTCCTGCTTCAAACTAAACCCTTGTGAAAAAGAGGTACAATTTAACATACTTTTTAAAAGCAGGTAATGTTTCAGACGCTTGGATGTTAATTGCAATTAAATTTAAATTGTATTATAGTTTAAATTTATATCAACTGCAGTTAGTTGAACTTTAAAGTGCTTTTTGTCCCACTTAAGTACATCTTTGTAGGAAATTTCACAATTCTGTTGTCTTTTGGGATATGGTTAAAGACGTGTAGGACCGCTAAATGTACTGACAAGCATTTAAAATATACATTAAAAAAGTGTACTTAAAGGGTTAGTTCACCCAAAAATGAAAATGATGTCATTAATGACTCACCCTCATGTCGTTCCAAACTCGTAAGACCTCCTGTTCATCTTCTGAACACAGTTTAAGATATTTTAGATTTAGTCCGAGAGCTTTCTGTCCCTCCATTTAAAATGTTTGTACGGTATACTGTCCATGTCCAGAAAGGTAATAAAAACATCATCAAAATAGTCCATGTGACATCAGTGGGTTAGTTAGAATTTGTTGAAGCATCGAAAATACATTTTGGTCCAAAAATAACAAAAACTACGACTTTATTCAGCATTGTATTCTCTTCCGGATCTGTTGTCAATTCGCATTCACGACTCCGCTTCTTCTTCTTTCCTGTTTTACGGTGGTTGGCATCCAGCTTATTGGATGCATTACCGCCCCCTTCTGCTCCGGAGTGTGGTTCACGACTCCGCAGTGACGCTGCTGATGTAAGACCCTGCTGACGTGTTATCTAGTGCGCCAGAGCTTCGATTACAGTCTGAGGGAGACGCACGCTGTATTCAAGCTATTCTACATTGTTTGTATTTTGGTATTGCTATATTTTTTAAAATGGTGCGTAAGCGTGCATGTCGCGGATGTTCTAATCGCCAAAAACAACCACGGCATTACCAGTGCATTAGTCTAAGTGCATTACCAATGCCGACAGATGAAAGGATTCAATGGAATCAGTTCAGTGGAATCAGTTCAATGGAATCAATTCCGGAAAGGATTCCGGAAGAGAAGACAATGCTGAATAAACTCGTAGTTTTTGTTATTTTTGGACCAAAATGTATTTTCGATGCTTCAACAAATTCTAACTAACCCACTGATGTCACATGGACTACTTTGATGATTTTTTTATTACCTTTCTGGACATGGACAGTCTACCGTACAAACATTTTCAATGGAGGGACAGAAAGCTCTCGGACTAAATCTAAAATATCTTAAACTGTGTTCCGAAGATGAACGGGATGAACGGGATGAACGGGTTTTACGGGTTTGGAACAACATGAGGGTGAGTCATTAATGACATAATTTTCATTTTTGGGTGAATCTAACCCTTTAAGTGTGTTGAGAAACATTATGAAAGTGCACATTTAATAGAACTAAGTGCATTTTTTTTTTTTTCACAAAGGGATACTGTATAATGCAGAGAATAGTTGAAATCATGCTCAATATGGTAATGGAAGTTCTGGCTTACAAAATACAGGCCCCGTTTAGATTATGCGTTTTAAAATGCATAACTTTTGCTTCGGATACGTCTGTCGTTTACACTACTCTGTTTCTAAAAAATGCTGTGGAAACGCCAGTGTAGATGAGGATCGTTTTAATTTTAAAACACAGTTTTAAAAATGCACTAGTGTAAACGGGGCCACACTCTGCATGATTTGAGCTTAAGAAGCACAATGGTATTCCTGTTGCTCAAACAGAGACAAATTCTGTTAGAAATGGGAAGCTCTACCCGGAAGACTCCAATGCACTTTATTACTCATTATCTAATCAATCATTATACATCACCTGAGTATATAAGTTCTGTTCCCACCCACTATTAAGTTTCGCAGATACACAGACGCCGGCGTTCACCCCCATCTGAAAATGTATGCTACTCCGGATTGTACTATGGACAGTGCCTACGCCAAAGAACTTTATAATTTTTAGATATTTGCATACAAACTGTTTAATCTTATCCAAATGTTTCTTGGCCTCCCAAGTCTTTCTGGTAGAAATGGCAGCATTTGATCCAATCTAATTTGCATTCAATAAAAACATTGACTCTTTCCACACCTTAAAAAACATCATACTTGTGAAATACTCCATAAGTGGGAGATTTTCAAACTTTAATCTTTAATTATAGATAGATTTAATAAAAAGTATAAAGTTTATAAAAACTGAAAATAAACAGCACACCCAAGACTTTTTAAAGGGACAGTTCACCCATAATTGAAAAGTCTGTCAAGTTGTTCCAAACCAGTATGAATTTCTTTCTTCTGTTGAACACAAAAGATATTTTGAAGAATGTCGGTAACCAAACAGTTGACGGACCCCATAGACTTCCACAGTAGGCTATCTTTCTTTTTCCATACTATGGAAGTCAATGGGGCCCATCAGCTGTTTGGTTACCCATATTCTTCAAAATGCCTTCTTTTGTCTTCAGCAGAAGAAAATCCACGTACGCCTCACTGACGGTTATGTTTAGGGGTGGACCTTCATTCTTACTTTTTTCATGCAAATTCATATGAAATATGCATCTTGTAAAATAGTTAAGTTTTGCACTAAATTAACTGCTTTTGTGAAAAATACGCTTGAATGAGCATATTGAATGATATTAAGACAGAAACAGTCTTGCATTGACATACTGAAGTGAGGTGTTTAATAAATAAGAGCATCAACAACACAACAAAAGCTTGCTTTATGTATACTGTATATACACATATATATATTTATATTTATATTCTGAACGTATAAACTATATAAATATGTCATGCAGTCCTCATAACTTAAACAACCAATAATTTACAGAGTGAGGTAGGGTAGGAGGGGACTGGGTTGCGATGTCATAAACAGAACAGAAAAGGGGCGGGGTCTCGGATCACCAGCGTTGGCAGTACGGATGTTGTTATTGACGTGTGGGAGGGGCTTATGACAGGAGGCTGCAGTGGGTTGGCTGAGACACCAGTCAATCCATCAGTCAATGCCTCCATGAGTTGCGGCTGAGCACGCACACGCAAGCGGCATTGATTCGGATGAACCTCCAGGCGATCTGGTTTTTGTAGGACGTTAGCGCCCGCACATATGTGTGCGTGTTGGTGCAATACGAGTTCCAGTGCTTGTTGTCAATCCCACGACAGCTAGAGGTTCCGGCTTTAACGCCGCTGGCTCCTTGACCTTGCTTGGGGGTCCCGATGGGTTTCGACACACGGCATGTGGTCTCGAAGAAGAGTTGCTTCTTTACGACGTTGTTGATGCGAACGTGTGGCAGCACCGTGACTTCATTGCCCGCTAAGTCTGTTGCACGGGTCAGGTTGCCAACCCAGTGCTCTTCGCTGTCGCACACCGAGTACTCACCACGATGCAAGAAGTCGTTAGCCTTCCGCCGGACACGTGGGCGTCTGGGGCCTCCCGTTTCATTTTCCGTAGGGACCACGTCACTGAACAGCACGCGAGGTGAGCGGTAACGGCGCTTGTTGAAGAGTTTGGGGTCCACGGTGGGGATTAGGTCTTCGTAATGCGAGTCCTGCTTGGATTGGCCGTGAGGCCTGGGTGAGTGTTGTGCTGCTGCATGCTGATTGGCTGGCCCCTGCGCCTGGGTGTGGCCTCCCATGATGAGTGCAGCCTGGACGCTGATCAGGACGAGCAGGACCAGCGTCAACGACCTCATGGGCACTTGTCCTGTTTGCAAAGAGACGGTGAAAAACAATCATCATCATGGAAATGTGCATATTTATTTCTCATGTTATTACAAATACTTTCTGTCAGTAATGTGGACTGGATTTCTGACTGGTTAAAATGGCAGCACGAATAAAGAACTGTTCATATTGAAGACATTACTGTGCTATGCATGGAGGAATCTGGCTTAAACCTGTCGAGAACATGGCTGGGGCATATTTCACCCAAAAATCAAAAGGAAAAAATAAGAAATATTTTTGAATAAAGAAAATGAAGGCTGTTTTAAGGCCATCAATTTTTTTTTATGTATATTGAGATTATTTTAATGACTATTGAGAAACCAAAATTAGATTAAATAAAAATAAAATCAACGGAATTATTTGTTTAATTAAATTAAATTTAAATTGACTGACTTTTAAGTATATTTACACTACCATTTAAATTCAGTTGCGGATTGGTAGAATTTTTTTAATGTATTTGAAAGAAATGCAAATATTATGAAACATTATTGCAATCTAACATAACCATTTTCTATTGTAATATATCTTAAAATGTAATTTCTTCCTGTGATCAAAGCTGAATTTTCAGCACCTTTACTCCAGTCTTCAGTGTCACATGAATCATTATAATATGATGATTTGATGCTCAAGAAACATTTATTATGTTGTTTTTCTAAAGAACAGCATTTATTTATTTTTTTTTAAAAACTTTTTGTAACAATGTAAATGTCTTTACTTTCACTTTTGATAAATTTAATTGAGCTTTGCTGAAAGTGAAAGTGATGTGACATGGAATTTGTTCTCTATCCAAGTGCACACACACAGCAGTGAGTAGTGAACAAACACACACACACACACACACACACACACACACACACACACACACACACACACACACACACACACACACACACACACACACACCCAGTATGGCAGCCAATTTTTGCTGCAGACACCCAGGGAGCAGTTGGGGGTTCGGTGCCTTGCTCAAGGGTCTCACCTCAATCATGTTATTGAAGGTGGAATAGAGCACTGTACATTCACTCCCCCCACTGACAATTCCTGCCGGTGTCGAGACTCCAACCCGCAACCTTTGGGTTACAAGTCAGACTCTCTAACCTTTAGGCCACGAGTGCCCCCCAAATCAACTCCATTCGAGTTGGATAATAAATAATAATAGTATTAAAGGATTAGTTCACTTCAAAATTAAAATTACTCCATGATTTACTCACCCTCAAGCCATCCTAGGTGTATATGACTTTCTTCTTTCAGACGAATACAATCAGAGTTATATTAATAATCACCATGATGCTCCTAATGCTTTATAATGGCAGTGAAAGGAAACCACCTGTTTGAAGCTCAAGAAAGTGCATCCATCCATCATAAATGTACTCCACATGGCTCCAGGGGGTTAATAAAGGCCTTCTGAAGTGAAGGTATGCGTTTAAGAAAACATATCCATGTTTAACACTTCCACCAGACTGCCTACCGTATTCAACTTACGAAGAAAGTGTAACTCCTCTCACAGTTCAAAATGCCTACATTATGTCCTACGCCTTCCGTATTCAACTTACGAAAAAAGTGTAAATGACACAATGTCAGTTACACTATTTGATAAGTTGGCAGAAGCTAGATATTTTACTTTTTTATAATGTATTAAATATGGATATTTTTCTTACACAAATGCATCGCTTCACTTCAGAAGACCTTTATTAACCCCCCCGGAGCCGTGTGGAGTACGTTTATGATGGATGGATGCACTTTTTTTTTTTTTTTGAGTTTTAAACTGGTGTTTTCCGTTCACTGCTATTATAAGGCTTTGGAGCATCAGGGTGATTATTAATATAACTCTGATTGTATTCGTCTGAAAAAAGAAAGTCATATACACCTAGGATGGCTTGAGGGTTAGTAAAACTTGGGATAGTTTTCATTTTAAAGTCAACTAATCCTAATGTCCTCACTTGTAATATTATGACAACCGACCAGTGTCAGTTATGACAACATTTTACTGGTCCTCACTAGTTAAAAATAGGGGTGGGGTTGGGTTAGGCCATAGAAAATGCCATTAACCTGATATAAAATCAATGGAAGTTCATGCAGTGCCATCACTGATATTGTTATACAAATTAACGTATGTGTTTGTGTGAGTGAGTTTGTACAGTATATGTCTCTGCTCACTGACCTGTGAAATGTTCAGAGTTGAAGTGAGGGCCCAATGGGCTGCTAGAGCCAGAGTCCAGTGCAGGCTGACCCCCAAGCGCCTGCCATCAGGACTGGCCTGTGTTCCTGCTTTTTTCTGTAAAACACACACACACACACAGTGGCTCTTTAGGTACAATAACATCTAAGTATATGCGTTCAGTGGTCTGAATATATTCTTCAAAGCTGCATACATAATAATAAGGTCAATGACGAGTTATACATATTCTGAAGTTTTTATAGTCTAGAACCTGTGAACTTATTTTTCTCTCAGTATTCACATCAGAAATTATGTGGCTGCAGGAACTCAAAGTGTGCAACAGTAGGGTTCTAAACGATTTTGGTTGTTAACTGATGATATACACTGATCAGGCATAACATTATGACCACCTTACTAATATTGTATTGGTCCCCCTTTTGCTGCCAAAACAGCCCTGACCCATCGAGGCATGGACTCCACTAGACCCCTGAAGGTGTGCTGTGGTATCTGGCACCAAGATGTTAGCAGCAAATCCTTTAAGTCCTGTAAGTTGCAGGGAGGGGCCTCCATGGATCATACTTGCTTTTCCAGCACATCCCACAGATCTGGGGAATTTGGAGGCCAAGTCAACACCTCAAACTCGTTGTTGTGCTCCTTAAACCATTCCCGAACCATTTTTGCTTTGTGGCAGGGCGCATTATCCTGCTGAAAGAGGCCACAGCCACCAGGGAATACTGTTTCCATGTACAAGGATGTACATGGTCTGCAACAATGCTTAGGTAGGTGGTACGTGTCAAAGTAACATCTACATGGATGGCAGGACCCAAGGTTTCCCAGCAGAACATTGCCCAAAGCATCACACTGCCTCCGCCGGCTTGCCTTCTTCCCATAATGCATCTTGGTGCCATTTGTTCCCCTGGTAAGCGAAGCACATGCACCCAGCCATCCATGTGATGTAAAAGAAAACATGATTTATCAGACCAGGCCACCTTCTTCCATTGCTCCGTGGTCCAGTTCTGATGCTCACGTGCCAACTGTTGGCACTTTTGGCGGTGGACAGGGGTCAGCATGGGCACCCTGACTGGTCTGCGGCTATTCAGCCCCATACGCAACAAACTGTGATGCGCTGTGTATTCTGACACCTTTCTATCAGAACCAGCATTAACTTCTTGAGCAATTTGAGCTACAGTAGCTCGTCTGTTGAATCGGACCACACGGGCCAGCCCTCGCTCCCCACATGAATCAAGGGACAGAAGGGACTTAAACCTTAATAATAAATAAATAAAACATTTTTAAAAATGGCAATATTGCTAGTGAAGAACTACAATACCCCACAAAGCATTGTGAATGATATCCTTGAGTAACTCCAGACTCTTAAACAACGGATGGTCACACTTTAGATTAGGGTCCAATTCTTCACTATTAACTACATTTGCCTCAATAAACTCCTAATTACTGCTTATTAATAGTTAGTAAGGTAGTTGTTAAGTTTAGGTATTGGTTAGGCATTAAGGGATGTAGAATATGGTCATGCAGAAATAAGGCATTCATTTGTGCTTTATCAGTACTAATAAACAGCCAATATCCTACTAATATGCATGATAATAAGCAACTAGGATAATCATGAGAATTCCACCCTAAATTAAGGTTTTACCTTTTATTTTATTTGCAATGCTAAAAAAAGTCTTGTATCTTTTAAAGGTTTTAATATACTTTATTGTACAGTATATGAAGTTTGTAATATTGTGATTCATCTTGGAGCTGATTGGTTTGTTTCTTGTCTTTTTTATTTTGGAAAAGACAAAAATGAATGGGGAAAATACTTCCAAAACCACACAAAAGGTCAGGGTTAAGTATGCTGTATTTACCCATATGCTCACCCAGACCTATTAGTCACTTCAGCTGCCTGAAGTGTCATTCCATTAAAAGTGTGATATTTTACACTTCATTATGAGAACCTCTGCCCCCATCTGAACCACACACTAGAAAGTGTTTCATTAGAAACCATCCATCAGACTGAGCTTTCTGAATTTACATTAAAATTCCCCACATATGGAAGCTTTAATAAAGTTAGAAATAAGCAGAAATAAACAAGGAATTCATTAAAAAGAGAACTTCGATAACCAAGCGGACCTTATTATTGCATCAACAACAATAAACAAAGTCTAAATTCGGTACACCAACTAAATTGGATCATGATTAATATTACCTGCACAGCTTATAAGCAAAACATCCAAAAGCAATTTCCAAAAGCAATCCAAAGCAATTTAGTTCTAGGCCTCTTCCATATTTACACCACAAATAAGAGACATCCATACAAAATTTATTGTGACAAAAGGAACCAAGTTAAACGGGTTCATTTAAAGTCAGTATTGTTTTGTCAAAAAACAAAACAAAACAAAAATATAAACAGACAGTCCCAGCACAATCCTGGTCACCCAGTGCCCACAAACGTGTTTACTCAAAGATCCAGTGTACTGTAAAACAGTCACAACACAGAGAGACAAGCCCGTTTCCAAACACTGCCACTCTATTTATATAAGGTAAAGCCAAAGAACAGGCTTAATGCCAAATCTGTGCTGGCAATAATCTCATAGGCTTCCTAGTGTGCAAACTAGTAATGTTTATTGTGCAATAATTGTAATTAATGATCAAAATGCACTGCACAACATCTATGCAGGATTCATAAAGGTTTGATGGTGGGATATTTTAAATAACGTGCAATGCTTACAATCAGATGATAAGCATGGACTGAAAAAGCAACCCTCAACTTTGATAATCAGGAGAAAAGTGAGCAGATGGTCTGCAATCTGCAAACCGTTGCTTTCAGATGATCACACTTTGTGTGTGGATTGTATGACTATGTGTGCATGTACTTGTGTAAAAAACAGAACACTCCACATTTACACTCCCACCCCCCCCCCCCCCCCCCAAAAAAAGAAAGAAAAAACGTTTTTTTTAATCAGTATCCTTTTTACCAATGAAAATAATCTAAGCATTATCGAAACAAAATAATTTACTAAAAAAAAAAAAAATTAAATAAAATCTAAAATAACTGTTAATAAATGTCATTTATTCCTGTGATCAAAGCTGAATTTTCAGCATCATTACTCCAGTTTTCAGTGTCACAAGATCCGTCAAAAATCATTATAATATGATGATTTGATGCTCAAGAAACACACACACACACACACACACACACACACACACACACACACACACACACACACACACACACAGACAGATAGACAGACAGATAGATAGATAGACAGACAGACAGACAGACAGACAGGTAGGTAGATAGATAGATAGATAGATAGACAGACAGACAGACAGACAGGTAGGAAGATAGATAGATAGATAGATAGATAGATAGATAGATAGATAGATAGATAGACAGACAGACAGACAGACAGGTAGGAAGATAGACAGATAGACAGACAGACAGGTAGGTAGGTAGGTAGGTAGGAAGATAGATAGATAGATAGATAGACAGACAGACAGACAGACAGACAAGACTGTCCTCCTCCAAAAAAACGACCCAATAGGTCATTTTTTCAAGCACCATATTACAACCTATATTTACGT